>NW_028171177.1:0-30000 GCF_963971535.1 Notolepis coatsorum
CTGATTCGCTCTCGTTCGGTCCTGTTTCTGTCCTCTGACTCGCTCTCGCTCTGTTTCTGTCCTCTGACTCACTCTCTCTCCTTCTTGTTTCTGTCCTCTGACTCACTGTCTCTCCTTCTTGTTTCTGTCCTCTGACTCGCTCTCACTCTCGTTCTGTTTCTGTCCTCTGACTCGCTCTCGCTCTCGTTCTGTTTCTGTCCTCTGACTCGCTCTCGCTCTCGTTCTGTTTCTGTCCTCTGACTCGCTCTCGTTCTGTTTCTGTCCTCTGACTCGCTCTTGTTACGTCTTGTTTCTGTCCTCTGACTCGCTCTTGTTCCGTCTTGTTTCTGTCCTCTGACTCGCTCTCATTCAGTCTTGTTTCTGTCCTCTGACTCGCTCTCATTCCGTCTTGTTTCTGTCCTCTGACTCGCTCTCGTTCCGTCTTGTTTCTGTCCTCTGACTCGCTCTCATTCCGTCTTGTTTCTGTCCTCTGACTCGCTCTCATTCCGTCTTGTTTCTGTCCTCTGACTGTAATAAATGGAGAGAGAGAAATAGATGGAGAGAGAGAGGGAGAGGGAAATGGAGAATGATGGAGAGAGAGAGAGAGAGAGAGAGATAGAGATGGAATGAGGAAAAGAGAACAAAAGATTAGATTAGATTATATATATATCAAACAGAAAGATGGAAACAGACAGACAGACATATGATAGGTAGGAAGTTAGGCAATCGAATCAGAATTTGATTATTTTACAAAACAGGAAGCCAGCGGTCGGGGACACCCTCCCCATCACCCTTAAAACATCCCTTACTAACACCAAACAACACGGGCCCCACTTCCTCCCCGCTAACCCCTGGTATTCCCCTCTCCCTCTCCCCATCAAAGCAGGCCTGCCTGGGGTTTGGCCCGGGCTCCAGGAATCTGTGAGTCAAAAACACTTCACACATGGAGCTGTGCCTCTCGCTGCCACGCCGGCCGGGCCGGCCCGCCACTCACCGGGCCCGCAGCGCCGGCAGCAACAACAAGAACATTTGGGGAGTTTTCAGGGTTTTTTTTGGAAAGAGAGAGGGAGAGAGAAGGGAGAGATAGAAAGAGAGAGGGAGAGAGAGAGATGGAGAGAGAGAGAGTGAGAGAGAGGGAGAGAGAGATGGAGAGAGAGTGAAAGGGAGGGAGAGAGAGGGAGAAAGAGAGAGATAGAGAGAGAGATAGAGAGAGAGAGGGAGAGAGAGAGAGAGAGAGAGACGGGGATCGGAAGGAATTCCGGTGGTTTTGCACAGGACTTGATTAAAACACCGCAAACGCCAATATTTGCAGAGGGAATGTATGATTATGTATTAAGTGTTGAGTGGCGAGTGATCTCTCTGTTAACGTGCACGCAATAACGGCATCACGGAAACCCCTCTCTGTTAACGTGCACGCAATAACGGCATCACGGAAACCCCTCTCTGTTAACGTGCACGCAATAACGGCATCACGGAAACCCCCTCTCTGTTAACGTGCACGCAATAACGGCATCACGGAAACCCCCTCTCTCTGTTAACGTGCACGCAATAACGGCATCACGGAAACCCCCTCTCTGTTAACGTGCACGCAATAACGGCATCACGGAAACCCCTCTCTGTTAACGTGCACGCAATAACGGCATCACGGAAAACCCCTCTCTGTTAACGTGCACGCAATAACGGCATCACGGAAACCCCTCTCTGTTAACGTGCACGCAATAACGCATGACGGAAACCCCTCTTTCTGTTAACGTGCACGCAATAACGGCATCACGGAAACCCCTCTTTCTGTTAACGTGCACGCAATAACGGCATCACGGAAACCCCTCTCTGTTAACGTGCACGCAATAACGGCATCACGGAAACCCCTCTTTCTGTTAACGTGCACGCAATAACGGCATCACGGAAACCCCTCTCTGTTAACGTGCACGCAATAACGGCATCACGGAAACTCCTCTGTTAACGTGCACGCAATAACGGCATCACGGAAACCCCCTCTCTGTAACGTGCACGCAATAACGGCATCACGGAAACCCCCTCTCTGTTAACGTGCACGCAATAACGGCATCACGGAAACCCCTCTCTGTTAACGTGCACGCAATAACGGCATCACGGAAACCCCCTCTCTGTTAACGTGCACGCAATAACGGCATCACGGAAACGCCTCTCTGTTAACGTGCACGCAATAACGGCATCACGGAAACCCCTCTCTGTTAACGTGCACGCAATAACGGCATCACGGAAACCCCTTCCTCTTAACGTGCACGCAAAAACGGCATCACGGAAACCCCTCTCTGTTAACGTGCACGCAATAACGGCATCACGGAAACCCCTTCCTCTTAACGTGCACGCAATAACGGCATCACGGAAACCCTGTGGAAGAGAAGGGGTTTTCCCCCCGGAGTCGTGTGGAATATAACAGAACGCCAAGACCACGTTCAATGTTGGTATGAAAAGAAAAGCAACAGATGAGTACTAACACTGAGATCGACCCTGCTATAAGTTATGAACCCCTTTGGCGCTTGAAGTGCACTAAAAGGTCGTAATGTAGTGCCGAGAGATGGGAGTCGGAGACGGTAGCTCGAGTTAGAGCGAACAGCATTTATTTGGTACACACATACAACATGCTACTGCTACGTTGCGTGCAGTCCACTCGTGTGTGGTGGCAGGAAGTGCCACCTCATATAATGTTCGGGCGGAACTCTTGTTCCTAACAATAGTTCCGTGGGTGAATTATGTACAATTAACAATCACTACACAAGCCCCCCCAGAATTCACCCATGGTCAAAATCTCCACGGCGGGGCGAGACAACCACCCGGCCGCGGCGTGAGCGGACAACCGGGGGCGCGGTGCAAGCGCTTGCGCCCTCCACGGCGCCCGGGGGCATGAACCGGCCACGGTGAGTGCGGAAAGCCAGGGGCGGGGAGGTAGGGGCGGCGCAAGCGCCCGTGTCCTCCCCGACACCCGGGGGCACAGACGTCGACGAGGCCAACGGCGGCTCCGTCGTTGGCGGGTCCCGGGGTAGCGGCGGACGGCCTCGGCGGGGGGAGAGGGCCAGCTCTAAGGGCTGGGAAATGTCTACGTGGGCGGGTTCAATCTTGTGGTGGTTGTACCCCACCTCAAAGGCGAGCCTTCGCCAGTCCTCAGGGGCCTGTGGGCTAGGGTGTCCGGTGGATAGGTCATTCAGCAGCGTCGGACCCGAGTGACCAATCGCGACGTCCTCCAGGCGTAGACTGGAATCTGGAGTCCTGAGGGCCTGGATGTCGTGGTCGGAGGCCTGTCCCGAGCCCCTGTCGACGTAGTCGAGGTCCGGCTGTACAGCTCCGATGACGACGTTGGGCTTCTCGGCGACGTGTCCCGCGGCGCCCTCGGAATCGTACGTGAGCTCTTGTCGTGCCGACCATGGCTCCGCTACCTTTGACTCAGACGTCGTGAGGGGTTCGTGGTCGGTGAAAGCTGTAAGAAGGCCGCCGTATGTCGCCTCATCGCGGACACATGCCAACGAAGCCCGTGTCTGTGCATTTATTAGGCGGCCATGTCTAATGTCCACGAGGAGACCGTGTGCACCCAGGAAATCTGCCCCAAGTAGTGGGAACGAAATGTCGGCCGTGATGCAGTCCCACGTGAACCGCTGGCCCCCAAAACACAGTTCCACGGTCCTTGTACCGTAGGTGCGGATAGGGGTATCGTTGGCGGTCGTCAGGCGTGGACCTCTGTCATCGCCGGCGGTGTCCTCTTTTGTAGCCGGCAGGACGCTCCTCTGAGCTCCGGTGTCGCAGAGGAATTTGCAACCGGAGAGTGTGTCCCTAATGAAAAGCAGCCGGTTCGACCTACCTGCGCTCACCGCTGCTACCGGGCGCAGGTGTCTGCGTTTATGCGTTATGCCGAAAGTGCAAGGGGAACGGCATCTTGTCGCCCTCGCGCCGAAACGTGCGTGGTAATAACACAGGCCTGCGGCAGCGCTGCTCCTGATCTTCCTCGCCCCTCCCCCCTGCGGCGTGTAACCGCATGTCGAGGCTATTAGCCCTGGGGCAAAGTGTCGAGTGGCCAGGTAGAAGCGGTCAGCCTCTTCTGCTAAAGCACGGGGATCAGCAGTCGCTGTATTGGCAAGTGCCGTCTGCACGTGTGGCGGCATGTGCCTGAGAAACAGTTCGATAAACAGGAAATCAGGCCGTTCTGCACCCAGCAGGTTTAACATCATCTCCATGTGCTCCGAAGGCTTGCTGTCCCCCAAGCCTCGTATAGCCAGCAAGCGTCGGGCCCGCTCTGCCTGTGACAACTCGAATAATCTGAGTAGGTGCGTCTTAAACGCCTCATATTTATTCCGTGCAGGCGGAGCTGTTATGAAGCCTACCGTCCTCGCCGCTGTAGTGCTCCCGAGGCTCGAGACGACGTGGTAATATCGCGCGGCGTCGTCGTCAACCCCTCGTAGGGCGAACTGCGCCTCTGTTTGCGCGAACCACGCCGCCGCAGAATGCTCCCAAAACTCCGGCAATCGAATAATAACGGCATCGTTTGCCATGTTCGGTCGGTCCCTGATACTTCAGCGAGACCAATGTCGGGGTCACCAGTGTAGTGCCGAGAGATGGGAGTCGGAGACGGTAGCTCGAGTTAGAGCGAACAGCATTTATTTGGTACACACATACAACATGCTACTGCTACGTTGCGTGCAGTCCACTCGTGTGTGGTGGCAGGAAGTGCCACCTCATATAATGTTCGGGCGGAACTCTTGTTCCTAACAATAGTTCCGTGGGTGAATTATGTACAATTAACAATCACTACAGTAATGACTTTTTATTTTTCATGTGTTGGGTACATGCTCAGTAGAGTTAGAACGCTCCCAGTCTTAGGGGCTGTGATATTTTGATACACCTTATGCACATAGAAGTACGGTGGCAGGTTCGCTAAGCTAATGTTGTTAGCCGAATGCTCTGATGGGGGCCGCCATTTTAAGTTTAAAGTGACGTCAGCGATCTACGGTACGACTCGAGGGACAAAAGGGAATGTGTGTGCGACGTGTGTGAAATTTGTACAGTAGGTCCCAGTGAGAATTGCAATCAGTGTGTACTGTGTATTTACACTATCCTAATGTTCCTTTGTTGGTTAAAAAAATATATAAGCAATTTAAATCAGAATATGTTCCATTCCATGTCTGACTATTTCTGAATCTATTGACCATTTCAAGGAATGTTTGGTTACTATTGGGCTTCTAGCCTTCTACTGAACTTATTGTGAATCAGCTGATAGGGTTTTGGCTAGACTATACTTAATAAATAGAATTGCATTATTTACAATATAAAAATATAAAATGCCTTTTTTTCATTAGCGAAAACTAGACAAAAATCATCAGTTTTCTGCGACTAAATCTAGACAAAAACAAAAAAGACAAAATCGAGACCAACACTGACTAAGACTAAAATGCTCAGACATTTAGTTGACTAAAACGGACTAAAAGAAAAATAAATGCAGATGACTAAATATGATGAAAACTAAAAAGGAGCACTCGACACATGACTAAGACTAAAACTAAAATGAAAATAGCTGCCAAAATTAACACTGCGGGGAACCCCCTATTCTTTTCGATAGGCGCCCTGGGTTCTTTAACGACCGAATTGAGTCAGGACCTCGGTTTAGCGTCTCGTCCGAAGGACGTCTTGAAGTCACATTGGCTCGCGATAGCTTAGTCCGTCAATAAAGGTCAGCCAATCAGCAGCCAGAAATCGGCTACCATCAATTCAGGAACATTATGGTATTGTTGTCAAGATGAAACCAGCTATAAAATATCAGTGGGATGCAAAGCGTGCTCCTGAGCGGTGCTCCCCACCTGCAGCAGACCCCCCTTCAGGTCCAGCAGGAGTTTGGGCGGTCCCGCCTCGGGTCCCGGGCTGCCGCTGTGCCTGCACCACCGGGCCTCCAGGGCGGCGCTGCAGGAGAACGGCCCCAGCAGCGGGCGGCTCCGGTCCTTCAGGCCCGTCCTCAGCAGCGCGTCCTGGAACTCCAGCAGCAACGAGGCGGCCTGGACCGGGTCTGGGAGGAAGAGGAAGAGGAAGGAGAGGCCATTTATTATGTAATCAGCGGCAACGAGGCGGCCTGCACCGGGTCTGGGAGGAAGAGGAAGTAGTAGAGGTCATTTATTATGTAACCAGGGAACATTAACACTTTCACGGAGACCCAAAAAGTGCAGTACCGGCCAAAACCTGCTAGGCGGCAGTATGGAGAACGCTTGAAACCCTGTTCCAGACCGTGTGTTACACCTAAATCCGTCGGGCGCATCACTTTCGTCTAGCGGTTCACACGATCACTTGGAAACGCGTCCAGTGCCCCTCAATGGATAAGTTGTGCCGCATTATGTCCGGGACCACATGGACAGTTGGAATATTCTTTTTGGAATAAGCCCGATCTAAGGTAAGGAACATCTGACGTCAATTCCAGCTTGAGCCTGCAATGATTTCATCCCCATCAGGCCGATCAGCGTGTGTGGTGTTCAAAACGAAACCGTTACTGGCGATCAAAGAATAAAAAAAACCCATGATGCAACATAATACCTATTATTATATACATTTGATTTGCGAATAGTAGCGTGTCCAGGCAAGAAACGCCAACGACTTTAGTAAAATTCACATAGCGCCCCATTACTCAGCTTTCTGGAATTAGCCGGGATCATCCTGAAACTATACAATATTCACCACGAGATAACGTGCGAACGAATTCATGAAAAAAAATATTCTTTTTTGCCTCTTCGACAGAAGATAGTTACTGTCAAATGACCATAGTATTGTATCCATAGCTATAATATAGAATATAGATATAGCTCGGCAAACATAGTGACGCACAGTGAGCTGAAAAGGGGGTCAATGTCAGACTTTGCAATCAAAAGTTAGGGGGCTAATAACCCTTGCCATAATTTCAGTGCGCCCCTAACTTTTGATTGCAAGGTCTGACATTGACCCCCTTTTCAGGAGTTGACCTAGAGGATAAGGCTAATCCCTGGCGTTGAAAGTGTCAATTGAGCAACTCTTCTGCACTTTCCCTGCTTTACACTCACACAGTTTCACACATTTACACCTGGGAGCTGCTCACTAGAATCAGTCTGCTACTGTTGGCCAGAGAACAGCTCTAATAGAACATTTGGGGGTTCAGTGCCATGACACTCGTTCAGCCCCCCCCCCCCCCCCCCCTCCCTCCCCCTCTAGAGTCCTGGCGACCGCTACCCTCTGGTGATGATGCATCCAGTCTGGACCTATCCCAGGAGTGGAAAAGGAGGAGGCGTCGTCCTTGATGTAAACAGCGTGGCCTCAGATATGTAGGAGGCAAAGGATGCAGTCAATGATGGTCCCAGTCTAGACTGCATCTAATAGTGTAAAGCAACAAAAACAAAAGGGTGGTGATGCTGTACGTCGTCTAGACTGGGTGTATGAGGGGGAGGGGGGACAGACAGTCAGACATGTGGGCAGTGGTATGACTTGGAACACCTGCTTGGGGATTAACGCTCGCAAACACCACCGAACCCAGGGCTCTCCTCTCTGTCTGTCTGTCTCCTCTCATCTCTCCTCTCTGTCTCTCCTCTCTGTCTCTCCTCTCTGTCTGTCTGTCTCCTCTCATCTCTCCTCTCTGTCTCTCCTCTCTGTCTCTCCTCTCTGTCTCTCCTCTCTGTCTCCTCTCTGTCTCTCCTCTCTGTCTCCTCTCTGTCTCTCCTCTCTGTCTCTCTCTCTGTCTCCTCTCTGTCTCTCCTCTCTGTCTGTCTGTCTCCTCTCATCTCTCCTCTCTGTCTCCTCTCTGTCTCTCCTCTGTCTATCCTCTCTGTCTCTCCTCTCTCTCTCTCTCTCCTCTCTGTCTCTCCTCTCAATTCAATTCAACTCAATTCAAGTGGCTTTATTGGCATGACGCAGCTTGTACATGTTGCCAAAGCAAATGGTTGATAACATAAGCATGGATTACAAAACACATATTAATGTCATAGTATATACAAAAATGTTCATCATAAAATAGAACATAAAATATTACGGCATAAACATGTCAGGTGACTGTCTCTCCTCTCTGTCTGTCCTCTCTGTCTCTGTCTCTCCTCTCTGTCTCCTCTCTGTCTCTCCTCTGTCTCTCCTCTCTGTCTCTCTGTCTCTCCTCTCTGTCTCTTCCCTCTGTCTGTCCTCTCTGTCTCTCCTCTCTGTCTTTCCTCTCTGTCTCTCCTCTCTGTCTCTCCTCTCTGTCTCTCTGTCTCTCCTCTCTGTCTCTCCTCTCTGTCTCTCCTCTCTGTCTCTCCTCTCTGTCTCTCCTCTCTGTCTCTCCTCTCTGTCTCTCCTCTCTCTCTCTCCTCTCTGCCTCTCCTCTCTGTCTCTCTTTTTGCGTTCCACAGACTGTCTCTTTTTTTGCGTTCCATAGACTGTAAAAAAACAAGTGCGTTCGTAATTGTACCAGTCGCACTCACACTCGTTCTCTCTCTCTCGCTCACTCTCTCTCTATCACACACACACTCACTCTCATCCTCTCTCTGTCTTTCTCTCTCTCTGGTGTGTTGTCCAGAGACAATACGCAATTCACAACAATCCAAATCGATGACAATAATTGTTCTGTGATTGCTTGTGATTATGAAAACTGGTGGGGGGGTTATAATATAAGATCCTGGATTCTGATTACATAAAAGTTTGAAATATATATTTATTTCTGTATTAATATATATATATATATTTATTTCTGTATTAATATATATATATATTAGTGGGCTGTTTGTGTTTTCCTTCGGTCATGGCGTGCTTTATCAGGGGGTGTGTCTTGGATGGGGATGTGGTGGGGATTGATGTGTGGGGTGTTCGGGGGGGACTGGCTGTTTCCGGGGGGGTTCACATGCCTTCGAGCAACACTGTACTTATTTCATGCCTATTCTTATCGCTCTACGTTGCACTACTTTTATTGTCTTTTATACCCATTCCTATGAATACATTTGAATCTAATCTAATCTACTTTTTACTTTGGATTCATTCCATCTTGATTTGGGTCAACGAGACAGAGCCCTGGTGGTGCAGCTGTTCTCCTGGCTTTACAGGAGTTCTTTGTTTGTGACTGATTTAACTCTAGTCTCTAATCTAATATTTTCAGATTAATTTGAATAAAAAGGTTGATTTTAACTAATGATAATGTAGAAAAACATTATAAAAATTCAGGACGGTCCACGTTCACGACGCAGATCGTATTCCGGGACCAGGAGGAGTCAGCGACGAGCCCCCGACCGAAGCCTCGTCGTAACACACCGTGAAGCTGACCCCGGATCAAACCAACAACCAAAACCAGAACGCACAAACCCAAACGTCATCGTCTGTGTTTTGTACGAACATAACCCCCGCTTAGACACATCAAGGAGACGCAAAACACAAACACATCAATCGCAGGCTTTTCCAAACATGTGCTCATCCAACGCTCCCAGGACCACAAACCCTCCTATTGTTCCCCCCAAAGACCGGCAAAGGGGGGACTTAAACACCAGTCGCCCTCTGTACCGTCTGTGAACCTGTCCTGTCCCTTACTGCTTCCAAAAACCTCGGATCGGGGTCCAAAATCGGGTCACGGGCCGATTTCCAGTCAGTCGCCACATGTCAGGAGAACTCGTACATTTGGATCGGGACGGGCCCTGATGTGGTCACATGATGTGTGAGACTAACGGGATCAAACCTGGGCCCCGACGTCTGTCAGAAGAGAAGCTGAATTGAACTGAAGCGAACAGACTTGCAGACAGACGCACATTAACACTCCCACTAATAACAGCAGCAGACAGACGCACATTAACACTCGCACTAATAGGGGGGGGGCAGGTGGCGCACGGAGATTACGTTCGTCACCAACACCGGGAGACACTGGATTCGCTTGTTCGAATCCAGCTCCCGGCGTTGCTATCAGCTTGGCTGTCCTCTCACGCTGATACAATTGGCTGTATCAGGGGGTGGGAAAGCTGAAGGGTGGGTCCTGGGCGTTGTGGACAGCGACCCCTACAGTTCGGTCGGGGCGCCTGCTCAGCGAGGGCTGGAACTGAGGAGAGATAGTGTGGCCTCCCACACGCTACACTCTCCCCGGTGAGAACCTGCGCGGCCAGGTTGGCCTGCCCCAGGCTGCACATGCGTCGGAGGAAAGCATGTGACAGTCTCCGGTCTCCCGGACCAACAGTAGGGGAAAGTACGCAACAACCAGGAAGGGTGGGATGGGAGAAAAATCAGGGAAAAGGAGGGGAAGAAAGATATATAAAAAAAATTAGCAGCAGACGGACACACATTAACACCAGGGCTCGACAGTGCGACTATTTCACTCGCATTTGCCCCTAAAAAAAAATAGACATGTCCGAACTGGAAAAACATTTTTAGGAGCACAGTGTGCGAGTAATAGCTTTGCGTAGTGGGCGTGTCAACGTGTAATTGTCAGAGCAGAGCGGACCTTCGGTTCTAGAAGCAATGGCATCTAGCTCTTCAGCCCTGCGCTCGACGGCTCTGTGACAACTCCTCTCGCGAGTCACGCTGTTTCTATGTGTAATGTCAACTCTGCAACATGCTTTGCCTCCTCGCCATTTTGGAATGCCCGCGTTACGCTAACTAAGCTATCCCTGGGAACGCTCAGAGGCATCCAATAGTGAGGGAAGGAGGGGCCGAGTCCCCTCTCTCTGCCTGCTGACGATCCCGATTCGATTCTTGAATTTACGTGTCAACGGCGTCAAAATATTAATTTAAATTATAATTAATTAAAGACTTTTCCATGTTCTGTCATCTAATAATATATTCCGTTACCTTTCCTATCGGCATCGAAGTAAACATGTTGGTATTGTGAGAACGCTACAACATACTGTACAAAAGCAGCTGGACAACCGATATCCTTTGCGTCTAGTAGGCGTGGGCCAATGTGTGATTTTGGTGGTATGTGCTATTGTACAGATGCGTGTCCCTTAGTATGCACACACGCACACACACAGTATAATATGCATGTAATAAATAGTTTGTTAATGAACTCAAAATGTTTCACCTATCTCTGCCTAAACATCAGCGCTACAGGGAACTTCCACCCAGCTGTGGACGACCTGCGAGACAAAGCAAGAAGGGCTGTCTCCGTCTTGTCCACTGCACACAAGAAGAGGTGGGAACCGAGCTCCACTTCTTAACAACCTGCCCACTATACCAAGACATCAGAGACATTATACTTCCCTCAAATTGCAAACAACCCAAAGAGACTTTGAAAACATGGACAATAACTACTGGGAGAAATACACCAATGTGCAACAAACACACAGCAGCAATATTTGTGAGCTGCTGTGACAAGAAAAGGACATCCAACGGAATACAACCACCGTAAACACTGTCAATTGTTTGTTTTAACACTGGCTTTGGAAATGTAAACGTGTGTTTCCCATGTCAATAAAGCCCCTTTGATTTGGATTAAATTGAGAGAGAAATTGAGAGAGAAATAGAGAGAGAAAGAGAGAGAGAGAGAGAGAGAGAGAGAGAGAGAGAGAGAGAGAGAGAGAGAGAGAGAAAGAGAGAAAGAGAGAGAGAGAGAGAGAGAGAGAGAGAGAGAGAGAGAGAGAGAGAGAGAGAGAGAGAGAGAGAGAGAGAGAGAGAGATAGATAGATAGATAGATAGGGGTGTCCTCCTCCCCAGGATGGACACCCCTCCATACATCATTCACGAAATCAACATGGAGACCTCAAGAAACTGTGCTGCCCTCAAAAATGTCCACCTGGCCCACCACACAAACATCGGCAGATGGGACTTTAATAATGATGGGCTACACCTAAACAACGCGGGAGTGAGGTCATTTGCAAAAACATTAAAGGATGCTGCCCTCGGACGCAACCCCAACAGACCCAGTCACACACCGGCCTCTCCGAGAAAGCACAGGCCCATGAGATACCCACGAGGAGTCACTCCACAAACCTATGCCCCACCTATACCCCACCTTTCCACCCCACCCAGTGAGAGGAGACATCCCCCCAGCCGACCCCTCAACCGCCCCCAGCCCACACCCCACCCTTCCAACCCACCCAGTGAGAGGAGACGTCCCCCCAGCCGACCCCCTCACCGTCCGCCGCAGGAGATGACCTATGCATCCGCCCTGACCAGGCCCCCCCCCCCCCACCCACATCAGAGCTGAATGAGATCAAACAAATGTTATACACGCTATGCAGTAAACTTCTCACTACAAGCTAGCAATCGACCAAAAGAAAAGCAGGCCAAATGCCTGCTGTCGCCTTTGTTGTTGTTGAATTTATTCTGTGATGTTCGTCCATTGACTGAATACCTTTATACCCTATAACCTTTATACCTTTGAACACCTTTATATATATTTTTCATTGACTGAATACCCTTATACCTTAGTTATAACCTTTTATACCTTTATATAATTTTTGTACAAAATGCAATCATTTGCCATTAGTTGCTGGAACATACAGGGTCTTTGCTCTTCAACATACGGCCTTAAGAGTAGAGACTCAGATTTTTTACAGGCTATAACAAACAATGACCTCTTAATCCTAACTGAGACATGGTGCAGAGAAGATGTAGACACACACTGCCCTCCTCACTATAGAGAAGTCATTTTGCCATCGAATAAAACGAAACATATTAGTCAGGGCAGAGACTCAGGGGGATTGATAATTTGGTACAAATCACAACTCCACCAGTCAATACAGATTCTAAAAACCGGGAACAATCATATTTGGTTAAAACTAAATAAAGAAGTAATCCCCTCTCAGAGAGACCTATTTATCTGTGGAATTTACGTACCACCCACTGGGTCTCCATATTACTCAGACGACATCTTCTCCAACCTTGAAGCAGAAATATGTCTTTACCAAAGTCAAGGTCATGTGCTTGTTTGCGGTGACTTCAACGCCCGAACGGGAACCCACCCTGATTTCACCAGTACACATGGAGACAATTTCATATCTGACCACACCATATGCAACCATGTAAACCAGTCCCCTAGAAATAACCATGACACTTCCATAAACAAAAATGGAAAGGATTTATTACAGCTGTGTAGAGGACTGAGTCTCTACCTTGTCAATGGGCGTGTGAGAGGGGACTCACAAGGAAGGTACACTTACTGCTCACCCCTTGGCAGCAGCACAGTAGATTACATGATAACAGATCTGGATCCAGTATCCTTCAGTTCATTCACAGTCAAACCCCTGACCCCACTCTCCGACCACAGTCAGATCACTGCATACATGAAAAGAACTGAGTCGCTCAAAAATCCCCCTACACAGCCCAGTAAACTATACAACATCCCCAAATACTACAGATGGTCCCAGAACAGCATGCAGGACTACCAGAGAGCCATCGCCAGTGATGAGACACAATCACTGTTAGATACGTTCCTAGCCATGCCATACTCTAACAGTGTTGAAGGAGTAAACCTAGCTGTAGAACACATCAATTATATATTTGAAAGAACTGCAACAAAGTCCAAATTAAAACTATCAGGTAACAAACAGAGAAAAACTAAAAAGGACCAATGGTTTGACAAAGAATGTAAAGCTCTTAGAACACAGCTAAGAAAAATATCAAACCAGAAACACATAAACCCACAAAATGACACCCTACGCCTCCAATACTGTGAATCATTGAAACACTACAAAAAGACCATCAGAATTAAAAGGAACAATCACGTAAATAAACAATTGTGCAAAATAGAGGACTCTCTAAGCTCTAACTCCTTCTGGGACCACTGGAACTCATTGAATAAAGATAAGCCGGAAGAAATGGCTATCCAAGATGGGGATGTTTGGACAAACCACTTCACATCACTCTTTACAACTGTACCCCTAAATACAAAAACGGAAACCAGCCAGATATGTGAAAAATTACAAAAATGGGAAAATATCATAAAGGATAATCAAAACCCTTTAGACTTCCCAATCACAGAACAAGAGCTGAAATCAAAACTCCAGTGCCTTAAAGCTAGAAAGGCCTGTGGTACAGATGGCATATTAAATGAAATGATTAAACACAGCTCTGAAAAATTCCAATTGGCTATTTTAAAATTATTCAATTTGACACTAAATCTAGGCTATTTTCCTGATGTCTGGAATGAAGGACTCATAACCCCAATTTTCAAGAGTGGAGATAAACATGACCCAAAAAACTATAGGGGTATCTGTGTGACGAGTAATTTGGGCAAACTTCTATGTAGTATCATCAACACCAGACTCATAGAATTCCTTACAGAACACAGCGTTCTAAGTAAAAGCCAAATCGGATTCTTACCAAATTATCGTACCTCTGACCATATATACACTCTTAAAACCCTAATTGACATTCACGTAAAACAGAACAAAAACAAAATATATTCCTGCTTTGTCGATTTTGAAAAAGCCTTTGACTCAATTTGGCACAAAGGTCTTTTCTTCAAAATTCTAGAAAGTGGTGTTGGAGGAAATACATATGACTTGATCAAATCCATGTACACAAAAAACAGATGTGCTGTTAGAATTGGAAATAAAAGAACAAATTTCTTCACCCAGGGTCGCGGAGTCCGCCAGGGGTGCAATTTAAGCCCAACATTGTTCAATATATATATAAATGAATTAGCAAAGTTATTAGAACTTTCTACTGCACCCGGTCTGACTCTGCACGATACCAATGTAAAATTACTGATGTACGCAGATGATCTGGTTCTGCTGTCAGCCACTAAAGAGGGTCTACAACAGAACCTAGACATCCTCCACCAGTTCTGTCAGACATGGTCTCTGAACGTAAACATGAAGAAGACTAAAGTCATGATCTTTCAAAGGAGACACGAGTCTCAGAGTTCACACAATACATTTAAATTAGGCACACACATATTAGAAAACACAAAAAGCTACCCATATTTGGGATTGAAAATAAATCATAATGGAAACTTCAATATGGCTGTGAATGAATTGAAGGAGAAGGGAAGAAGGGCTTTTTATGCCATCAAAAGGAAAATTCCAATTGACATCCCAATTAGGACCTGGCTCAAAATTCTAAATTCCGTAATAAATCCAATAATATTATATGGCAGTGAAGTGTGGGGTCCATTAACTAACCAAGATTTCCCAAAATGGGAAAAACACCCATTAGAAGTACTGCATGCAGAATTGTGCAAAAACCTACTTAAGGTCCACAGACACACTGCCAATAATGCATGCAGGGCAGAACTCGGCCAATACCCCCTAATCATTCAAATTCAAAAGCGAGCCATAAAATTTTACACACACCTCCAATCAAGTGACCCCCACTCCTACCACTACAAAGCCCTTCAGAGCCAAGAGATGAACCCAGATAAGAGTCCCCTCTGCCAGCTAGTCAGAAATCTCTGCCCACAAATGCCTCAGGACAGATACCAAAAAATCTGGCCCAACCAAATAACCTCAAAACAAAAAGAAAACTATATAGAATATTGGAACAAATCAACCAAATCTCAAAGTAAATTAGAATTCTATTTGACCCTAAACAGAGAGTACACGGTGGCAGAATACCTGACCACTGTGAATGATATAAAATTAAGAAAGACATTGACACGGTACAGACTGAGTGGACATAGTCTAGCCATAGAAACAGGCCGTTACAGGCAGAACTGGCTGCCCAGAGAGGCCAGGCTGTGTTCACTTTGCCATCAGGGGGATGTTGAGACAGAACCTCACTTCCTACTATACTGTGAAAAATACAAGGATTTAAGAGAAGTTTTCTTTTATAAAATAAATAAAATTGATCCACAGTTTATCCATCTCCCTGATAATCAAAAGCTGTTATATATATGTGGGGAGAAAAGTCAGTGTACAGTATTAGCTGCAAAATATGTAGATGGTTGTCATACAATAAGAGAACAAGCCCTGTAAATACATGTATCTGGGTGGCTACATCTGTAAAATGACTACCCGATTGAATGATTATTTTGTAATTTAATATGTTTCTGTTGATTGTTTTACTTATTGCTAATATTATGGTATGTTTTATTGCTTAATAATATATATGTTATTGTTTGTATGTTGGACTTGCTTTGGCAATAAGTATGTTGATATTTCATGCCAATAAAGCCTATTTGAATTTGAATTGATAGATAGATAGATAGATAGATAGATAGATAGATAGATAGATAGATAGATAGATAGATAGATAGATAGATAGATAGATAGATAGAGAGAGAAGAGAGAAGAGAGATGTATGACAGCACTAGATGTTCTGGACTAAGGAGGAACATCTTCTTCAAAACCTGGAGCCAGTAAGACCTGGAGCCCAGTAAGACCTGGAGCCAATAAGACCTGGAGCCAGTAAGACCTGGAGCCCAGTAAGACCTGGGGCCAGTAAGACCTGGAGCCAGTAATACCTGGAGCCAATAAGACCTGGAGCCAGTAAGACCTGGAGCCCAGTAAGACCTGGAGCTCAGTAAGACCTGGAGCCAGTAAGACCTGGAGCCCAGTAAGACCTGGAGCCAGTAAGACCTGGAGCCCAGTAAGACCTGGAGCTCAGTAAGACCTGGAGCCAGTAAGACCTGGAGCCAGTAAGACCTGGAGCTCAGTAAGACCTGGAGCCAGTAAGACCTGGAGCCAGTAAGACCTGGAGCCAGTACCTGGAGCCAGTAAGACCTGGAGCCAGTAAGACCTGGAGCTCAGTAAGACCTGGAGCCAGTAAGACCTGGAGCCAGTACCTGGAGCCAGTAAGACCTGGAGCCAGTAAGACCTGGAGCCCAGTAAGACCTGGAGCTCAGTAAGACCTGGAGCCCAGTAAGACCTGGAGCCAGTAAGACCTGGAGCCAGTAAGACCTGGAGCCCAGTAAGACCTGGAGCCCAGTAAGACCTGGAGCTCAGTAAGACCTGGAGCCAGTAAGAGCACGGGAGGCTCAGTGAAACATGGCTTCTCCAGTAAATCGTCCTGGTAGGACATAACACAGAGATGATTCAATCTCTCCGAGGACCGGTGTGATTGATACACGCTGCTTGTTTACCATTGTGATATTTCAACACATGTCCCGGTGTTGCAGTGTGAGGGGAACATCGAGAGGTCACTTTTTTATTTTATATGGGGGGAAAAAAGAGTTTTAGGCCATTTCTTTATTAGATTATTAGCGCAACAGAGAGTAGGGCTTGTGCAGGAATGCCTACTCCTACACTCCTTTGCTTAACCCTTTCACTGCCACACTACCGTCGGTAGTGTGATAGTAAAGGGTTAACCTTCTGTAGTGTGGCAGTGAAAGGGTTAACCCGCTGTGGTGTCACAGTGAAAGGGTTAACCGTTTTGTAGTGCGGCAGTGAAAGGGTTAAGACAGTGGTTCCCGATGTTTTTTAAGTCAGCCCCCCCCCCTGGGTAATTGGAAACATTTAGACGACCGCTACCCCCACCCACACATTTCGATTTATTAAAAAAAGAAAAATACAGAACTTTGAAAATGGCCAAATGTATCAGTGAAGTCAGAAAGCATTTAAAATAAAACCACAGCATCTATTTTGTATTCTTGATCTCTTTTCATTCAAACATTAAACTTGAGGTTCCCTCTGTTCCGATGTGCATGTCATGGGTCTCATAGTAAGATAACCGCTTTGAATGAAGAAAAGAATAATTATAATACAAAAAAAATTAAATAATAAAAATGTTCTCAGGCAGAATGGCGCTGACCTCAGTGAGGCAGACCTACAAAGTACAAATCTCGCAGGTCCAACCATTTTAATTGGGATATTTGTTTCTCTGGCCGAACTGACGTTAATGTTATTAATCCTGCAATGTCGAACCCTAGTATAAAAAAAAAATGAATTTTTTCCAAGGCTGCAGTTTGGCCAACTTTACAACTGGATGCTGTGATGTGATTGCCGTCCATGTTAGTTTACCGTGACATGTTTTTTCAAATTCGATGGAGAAGTGCATTAAAAAATGTGTCCTCTGTTCTTTCATTTCAGCATTGTCTATCGCAGAACACATTCCATTGTGGGCCGAGTGTCTGCTTGGTTTCATTCCAGCCTTGCCTAAACACCAGCTGATGATTTCACGAATTGGCTCACCTCTTCATCTAACTCACCTGGTGCAATGTGTAGTTCAAATGAAAACTAACTAACTAACTCACCTGGTGCAATGTGTAGTTCAAATGAAAACTAACTAACTAACTCACCTGGTGCAATGTGTAGTTCAAATGAAAACTAACTAACTAACTCACCTGGTGCAATGTGTAGTTCAAATGAAAACTAACTAACTAACTCACCTGGTGCAATGTGTAGTTCAAATGAAAACTAACTAACTAACTCACCTGGTGCAATGTGTAGTTCAAATGAAAACTAACTAACTAACTCACCTGGTGCAATGTGTAGTTCAAATGAAAACTAACTAACTAACTCACCTGGTGCAATGTGTAGTTCAAATGAAAACTAACTAACTAACTCACCTGGTGCAATGTGTAGTTCAAATGAAAACTAACTAACTAACTCACCTGGTGCAATGTGTAGTTCAAATGAAAACTAACTAACTAACTCACCTGGTGCAATGTGTAGTTCAAATGAAAACTAACTAACTAACTCACCTGGTGCAATGTTGTAGTTCAAATGAAAACTAACTAACTAACTCACCTGGTGCAATGTGTAGTTCAAATGAAAACTAACTAACTAACTCACCTGGTGCAATGTGTAGTTCAAATGAAAACTAACTAACTAACTCACCTGGTGCAATGTGTAGTTCAAATGAAAACGTTAGGTTATGACTATAACCAAGTTCTGTTAGTTAGGGGCGATGCTTGGCTTCGCCTTCTGCACTATCTCGCGTACGTGCACGCGTACTGAATAAACCACAAATGTACCTCTAATACCAGTATTAGTCTGACCACACCCCTCATCAGCTTACCTTCATAAGCAGGTGTGTGGTCACCTGCTCTCCTCCTTCCCAAGCTTTCACCACAAGGTGAGGTCAAGGGCTGCAGCGGCCGTCCGAAGCCAAGCATCGCCCCTAACTAACAGAACTTGGTTATAGTCATAACCTAACGTTCTGTATCGTTAGTGGCTTAGCTTGGCTTCGCCTTCTGCACAAGGGAGGCCAAGCGGAGCCACTTGGCTGACAAATACACCCCGCTGACAGCCCCCCAAAACCATCAGAACAGGGAGGGCCGAGCCCCCCCGACCCCCCCTAATGGAGGGTAGCCCCCCTATTAGGGACGTCACGGGAGGGCGACGGACCCGACCGTGCGAAGAGGCACTCAAGCAACTCAACGCACAGGGTGAGCAGACCGTGGCTTGACCCACGACTACACACACGCACAACCCGCATGCCACCCGGGAACGAACGGAGGAACAACCTCGTTACTGCCCCCAGAATCACGGGGTCAAGGGCAAACCCAACCCCGTGGCAAGGCCGTAGCAGCGGAGCACGAAGGAAGACCCAGACCCACCAAAAGGACTGGACTCCCTGGAATGGGGGCCCGGAGAAGTCCATGATGCCAGCATCAAGACCCCACCAGGTGGGCACGTAGTGCCCCGCCCCCCACATCGCCAGCGTATTCGGACAAAGGCCCCTCAGTTACTGCACCTGGTATTCCCAGGCGGAACCAACCAGGCCAGTAAGCCGAGCGGGCCCCGTCCCCCCAATAGTACACCGCCTGGCACACTGACCCTGCAGAATAGGCAGTCAGCATGGCCGTAAGCACACAAAAAAGGTTAACCAACGGAAGCAGGCAGCGCACCGGGGAAAAACCAGGCAACAGGCTGTTAACCCTAGCCTGGAGACTGCGGACGAGACAGGCGCCAGAGGGGACAGCTGAACACAGCCGCCCCGGCGGAAGGAGCGTAAGCTGGCGGTGTTGCATGACCAAGCCTCCATTTAACAACCCCCACCCAGAGGGGTCG
Organism: Notolepis coatsorum; assembly: GCF_963971535.1. Classification (NCBI taxonomy): domain Eukaryota; kingdom Metazoa; phylum Chordata; class Actinopteri; order Aulopiformes; family Paralepididae; genus Notolepis; species Notolepis coatsorum. The sequence goes on from NW_028171177.1 coordinate 19,791, forward strand.
AGGCAGAGAAGGCTGACACGATTGGCAGACGTCATGAACGTGCAGGGGCACCCTCAACCGGTGAACCCGGGAGTTGACACTGCTCCAACACACCAGGGAATCAACCACCTCGGTGTTACCCAATGCGGTGGTTGTTCCTATAACCCCTCAAGAAAAAACTCCAAAACACACCTGCGGGTATACACCGGCTATACCGCAGTACAAGTGTTTCAGTTTCCAAAAAGGGTTAACCCAGGCCTACGGGTCGCAAACATCACTTCGGACCGGGCCTGGCGGTACGGGAAGCACAGGGTCACCAGAGGAGGTCAAAAAACCACCCCCACAGGCCCCCTTCGCCATGCGTGAGAGAGGAGCGAAAAACAATGGAGAACCAGCCCCTAAGCACACCGTACCTGGTATTCCCCGGCGGTCTCCCAACCAAGTACTAACCAGGACCAACCTGTGTAGCGGCCGAGATCCGACGAGATCGAGCGCGTACAGAATGGCATGGCTGTAAGCCATGACGACAGTGCTGAGTAAAAAACATACCCAACCAGGGTCTCCATAGCGCTTAACCCTGTGACACCCAGACCGACCTGGCATTTTTCCCCCTGAAAAAAGCCCAAGTCCCTCAGGGTACCAGAACAGCAGATCTGCATCCCCGGCGGACAACGGGTTCAACTGATCTGGACCAGCGTGACCAGAACCAGTCCCGTGCCCTAACCACGCCGACATGCCCCAGGAGAAGGGCAGATATGCGTGTTGATCTTAACATGAAAAGAAGGCGCCACCCAGACGTCGGGACGAACCGCGCCTGGTGGCCCACCCCAAGGGCGTGAGACCCCACTACATATGTTCAGATCCATCCCGTCATCATCCCCCAGACATGAACGAGGATCCGTCGACAACCCACCCAGGTCATGGGATGTGGTCGCCGGAAGAGGAAAAACCCCCATCTCAGTTGCTTTATAAAAACGCTGTTTCAACCACAAGCAACTAAGGCGTGCCAGTCAATCGCCTGTTTACAGCGAGCTAGCACTATACGTGCGTCGGGACACACCCCCATCAATGAACAGGCTATTTAGACCTGTCATTGAATCCCCAAGGCGCCCAGGGGAACGACAAGAGGGGTGTGACACTCCCTAACTCCAACACTTCTGGAATAGAAAGAAGGAAGCATCAACAGTATGTATCCCAGTCTACACAGCCGGGGTAAAAAATGTTCACATTTTTACATCCCACCACCCTCCCATAGGAAAGAAACGGGGATCCCCAGAGAGACTTCCCACGCGAGCTGTACAGATTGAAAAGAATATATTGCACCTTGAGCCATGTAAAAAACTGGTTTTAGGGCCTCCGGGGAAGAGGCACCGAACCCATACACACTCAATAAACGAATTGAATCGAATATACATACAATAGAAAAGGACCCTTCTAGAGGGTCCACTCACTTTGACAATCTGAGGAGGAAGGCTCTGTACTCTGATGGAGGCTTCCTCACATGGATCACATGGAAGAAGGAGTCCGAACTCACAGAAGGCCTGAGTAGGCGCTTGGTGAGGAGGAGCCCTGACCACCCCCCCTGAAAACAGATCCATCACATGGACCTGAACAGCACACGGAAGTCCTACCAACAGAGACGCGCACGGTGACGTACTCTATGGCGGGGGAATTCCTGCGGTGCACACGCCCAATATACCAGGCCGTGGGACCAGGAACTCCCTCCCCCCCCCCCCCCCCCCCCCCCGTAACGTGCCGAACCGCCACGTGACGGGAACCTTGAAGGACAGGGGGTGTACCCCTGACCGACAGAACAATGGGGAGAGGAAAGGTTACCAGTTCACCCCTTTACGACCCCACACCCATGATACGACGTAACGACAAAAAGAGAATATGACACAGTCATAGTCAGCTCTATGAAGCGTTTCACAGCTCCACACAGCGCACGAGCTAACCTGCTATCTGATTTTTACTAAGGAAAAACACAGAAAAGAGAGGGCTCTAAGAACCCCGGTCCAACATACACATGTGCTTCTGTGGCCAGTACAACCCAGTTGTAGGTCACATGACACACACAACCCATCATCATCACAATGAGAGAATACATCATTCTTGATTAGTATCGACCACAGGCCTTGCTAAGCACACGACAGCAACCAAACCAATTTCCCTTTAGGAAATAAGTTTCTCCAGCAGATTTAGCACAACCTCAGCAATCAAGCTGAGAGTTACATCGTATCCCTACCACACAAAAGACACAATTAATGCACAACATGTCTGATAGGAGGTGATAAAGTCCCCAGGGAACCGGGGGGGGAAAAACACAATCCTCCTATTTTACTCTCAATACGGCCAGTTAAAACAGGAAAACCTGTTAATGTGTGAACTCACTGTCCATTGTCATTACAGTCTGAGAAAGAACATTCTTTTACTCACTCGTCACCAAGCATAGCTTCATAGGTTAGTTGCCTTAGTAGTGAGTACACGGTACACATAAACACCATGATGTTTCTCACACAACAACCAGATCAATACATCACGACCTGCACGGAGAAGCTACTGCCAGTGACAAAAACAGCTCACACACAACCCGCAACGTATCTCAAATGCATTGCAACAACACACGTTTTGGGAAAAAACACCGTCATTCACAATACATTTAGCAAGGTAAAACCAGAAGACGTGTTATGAGGGTCTGGCCAACCCCGTACCTGCCCGGAACGCAGATCAGCGAAGTGCAGTCACAAGCGTCCCGTGTTGTTCGATCCGGGCAGCGTCGCCGCTCCACCAGTCGCTACAGTCCTCTTTGTTGACGCAATCCCCGTCTAGGCTCGGGCAGGGTTGACGAACATCCCCTGTCAAGGATGACGTCGTGGTCAAGAGTGTAAAACATGTTAAAAATCAAAGCACGTTCAACAGAATAGCATCAAGCTAACGGCTGCTCCAGCCGTTCGGGTGCTATCGCTTCCGCTCGCGAGACGCCGATCTACGACGCACGCGATCAGGAGCGAGCTCCCGGCGGCGCGCGAGAAGCCAAGCTCCCCGCGCCAGGCCACCGACCGGCTAACCGTAAGCTATGAACATGTAAACAATGACATAACACTCACCCAGACAGGCCGCCGTTCTGAACCCTCCTCACTTTTTAAGAGAAAAGAGAAAACAAGACGTCAACACCGCTTCACAACGGTGACAATAACACGTCCGGCGGAATCAGCACAGTACCAACTGGCCTGTATAGCTGACTTTGAACATGAATCTGCCGCTATCGCACATTACATGCACATATCCCCTCGTGAAGGAATACTCTCATTTGGATATGAAAGATGGGGTCTTAACACGGTGACAGAGAGAATCCACTCGTCCAGAACACACAGGGATCACCAGTGTCAATGGTCGCGGCCCACTAGTTAAAACTATAATGGTCGCCAGACCAAGGCCTTCTGTCGCCTAGACGGCTAAACAAAGGACCCTAGCCTGGGGCCGGTTTCCATAAACTTTGTCTAGTAGCCCCCATAGCACTAACAGACAAGTGGAGCCCGCCAGCAAACACTACTCACCCAACCTGGAACGCATCGCTCCTCACAACAGCGGCATGTCCGACAGTTCAGCTGCGGCCTGACAGGTTTCACCCCAACAAACACAGCAAGGAACTGCAGTTGAGAAGCATGCAGCGGCGTGCTCCCAATACGAAAACCGGTGGAGGGTTTGTAGAATGATCATCATCTTCTAGACACTCCAGTACGAAGACAATATCGCCGTATTTTCTCGAAAATAGTGAGAGAGAAAATAAAGATATGATGTCAACGTATCCTTGTTTCCCAAGCTGTTCCTAATCCAATTTCTTCCATCATGGTGTCAAGTGTGGGGATCTACCGAGGCACCTCTTCCTTGTGGTGAAAGCGAGAAGGAGGAGAGCAGGTGACCACACACCTGCTTATGAAGGTAAGCTGATGAGGGGTGTGGTCAGACTAATACTGGTATTAGAGGTACATTTGTGGTTTATTCAGTACGCGTGCACGTACGCGAGATAGTGCAGAAGGCGAAGCCAAGCTAAGCCACTAACGATACAGAACTATCTAACTCACCTGGTGCAATGTGTAGTTCAAATGAAAACTAACTAACTAACTCACCTGGTGCAATGTGTAGTTCAAATGAAAACTAACTAACTAACTCACCTGGTGCAATGTTGTAGTTCAAATGAAAACTAACTAACTAACTCATCTGGTGCAACGTGTAGTTCAAATGAAAACTAACTAACTAACTCATCTGGTGCAATGTGTAGTTCAAATGAAAACTAACTAACTAACTCACCTGGTGCAATGTGTAGTTCAAATGAAAACTAACTAACTAACTCACCTGGTGCAATGTGTAGTTCAAATGAAAACTAACTAACTAACTCACCTGGTGCAATGTGTAGTTCAAATGAAAACTAACTAACTAACTCACCTGGTGCAATGTGTAGTTCAAATGAAAACGAACTAACTAACTCACCTGGTGCAATGTGTAGTTCAAATGAAAACGAACTAACTAACTCACCTGGTGCAATGTGTAGTTCAAATGAAAACTAACTAACTAACTCACCTGGTGCAATGTGTAGTTCAAATGAAAACTAACTAACTAACTCACCTGGTGCAATGTGTAGTTCAAATGAAAACTAACTAACTAACTCACCTGGTGCAATGTGTAGTTTAAATGAAAACTAACTAACTAACTCACCTGGTGCAATGTGTAGTTCAAATGAAAACGATAGGTTATGTAGATAACCTAGTTATATTAGTATTGGCTAAGCGTCCCGCTCTGAGCCTTACGAGATACTCCTATCTCCTGTGATACCTAATGTATCTCCCACGAACAAAAACACATGCACCCCACCTGTATGGGGCCCCGCCCCTTATGGTGGTACCGCCCATATAACCATGACCCTGGTCATGAAACACCCTTCCTCGCCAAAACCCGTCCCAGGAAAAGATCCCTCAAGAGGGAACTCAGGGCGCGCAGAGCGGGACGCTTAGCCAATACTAATATAACTAGGTTATCTACATAACCTATCGTTATATTTCGTATTGCATCGCGTCCCGCTCTGAGCCTTACGAGATAATGGGGAAGAGCGGGCGCGAGACCCGACAGATGTACCCCCTGAGGACCCGTAAGCCCACATCAAGGGGTGCAGGGAGCCCTGTCACCCCATCCTTCCTAACGAAGGGGGGGCGCAGTCAACTCCACCTGAATGCGAACAAGAGGGAGCCAGAACCCCTTGAACACACCGTACAGGCGGAACCACGTGTGACTCAACACACTGCGGCCCATACCCATACACTCCTGCTACCCGACCAAAGGACGGGAAGCAGGAAAGGCCACAGACCCCAGAACCGCCTGGGAGACAGAACCCCCGGTCATGTCCATGAGGAAAAACCTTACAAAGGAGCCCGGGGAGGACCATGAAGCTGCAGCACAGATGGCCTCCATTGAGGCCCCACCCAGGAGAGCGGCAGAGGCAGCCACCCCACGAGTGGAGTGCGCCCTGACGCCCCCAGGGGGATCCTGCCCAGCCAGCGTGTAGCAGAGGGTAACACCCTCGCACAACCAATGGGACAGGCGCTGCTCCGACAGTGCCTTACCAGCACGAGCCCCACCGTAACAGACAAAAAGCTGGTCGGTAACCCTGAAATCCTGAGTACGGCTGAGGTAAATCCCCAAGCACGGACTGGACATGACAGGTGAAGGCCCGCATCTAACTCACCAGTGTGAGGAGGAGGACGAAACGCCTGAACCACAATATCCCGGGAGCGGAAGGAACTCCGGATATTCTTAGGCACGAAAGCAGGATTAGGTCGCAGAGTGACACCGCAATCGGTCCGAAAAGACAGGCACTCTGGATGTACCGAGAGAGCACAGAGCTCACCTACGCGTTTAGCGGAAGTGACAGCCAGAAGGAACGCGGTCCTGAAGGACAGCTGTCCCAACGGCGCCCGCTCGAGCGGCTCAAACGGGGCCAAGGACAACCGACCGAGGACCAATTGAAGATCCCAAGTCGGAGCCAAGGAGCGTTGCACCGGCTTAACGCGTCGAGCGCCAAGCAGGAAACGCTTCACAAGAGGGTGGCTGAACAAGACATCCCCTCAAACCCCTCATGATAGGAGGATATAGCTGCTGCATATACCCTCACCGTCGAAGCCGACAGTCTATCAAGGAGAGACTGGAGGTAACTAAGGACAGCAACCAGGGGGCAGGAGACTGAGTCCTGGCCCCCCGCCTTACACCACACTTGGAACATACGTCATCTGCCCGCGTAAGCGCGACAGTGGAGGGAGCATGCGCATTCCAGATGGTAACACCATCAGGATCAAGAACCTGCGCCCCCAACGTACCCGTCCCAACAACTGACCTAACAGATGTATGGGGAAGAATCCCTGGCGGCACGGCATCGGTCCCAGACCTGCCTGGCCATGTCCAGACGCAATCCTCACCCGTCAGGATGAGGGCCGCCCCGCGACAGTACACCTGCACCCACATTCTCCCTGCCGGGGATGTGGGGAGCCCTTAGGCCGCGCAGATGGAGGACGCCCATAGCCAGCCGCCCGCCGCCTGGTGCAGACAGGGGGAGCGTACTCCTCCCTGTCTGTCGATACACGACACTGACGTCGTATCGTCCGTCCTGATCAACACCATTTGTGGACCAGAAGGACCGCTTTCAACACCAACACATTGAACGTAGCGCAGACCGGGCAGCATGGTTTGCCAGCTGCCCCCTACTGCGTTGGCCCGACGCATCACCAGCGAGGGAGGCGTCGGTGAAAACGCAACGTGAGACAGCGCCGTAACCGTCCTAGGACGGAACCTCCCGAGCGTGTTGACAACACGCTCTGAGATGGATGCCCATAGCCCTCCAACCGTTGACTGGGAAGAGGAATACTCTACATCCAGTCTACAGCAACCCCAGGCTGGTAGAGACCTGCCTGGTACGAGACCTGACAATCCACCTTGACCGCGAAGGACCAGAACGTCATCAGGGCAGAACACTCCGTAACCCCGGATGACGCAGAGGCCCCAGTGCGGCCTCCACGCACTTGGTGAAGATGCGGGGAGCCAGAGAAAACCGAACGGCAGCCTCTGGTACTCATACGCTAACCCTGCAAAGGAAGCGTAGGTAAGCCCTAGGATGGAAGATCGGGGATGCGCATACGCATCCTACAGGTCTATGGAGGAGAACCAGACCCCCACCTGACAGTGTTCAACAGGTAGGAGACGATCCAAAAAATGCTGAACCTTCCCATGGGACAGGTCCAGCCTGGGTCTTACACCCCTCCCTCCCGACTTCTCGGGCAGAGAACACCGGGAGGAGAACGCCACGACGATGGCTTGCTTCGTCCACAGAGATTGGATCTCGTCGACCAGAGCTGTCACTGCTGGAGACCCCGACAACAGGGTCTGTACCAAACCTGAAAACGGGTGGGGTTGTGTAAACACAAGTCCCCGCCTCACCATTCTCTCCATCTACCTCGACATATGGTACTGCCGTAGTCATATGTGACGACACTCCCAACGCACCCGCCGTCACGTGGCGCAGGTCCGCCAGGAACTGTAGATAGTTGGCCCGGTCCCCCCCGCTGTGCGAAGACAACCCTGGAATCGTGCGAGGAGCGCGTTCCGTGTCGGAACACCTGACCCTGACACCACCCACGAGGCAATCGCACCCAAGGGGGAACCCCGACAGAAAAAGGGCCTGTCTGATACGGGGGGCTTCCGATCAAAAAAGCCCCCCCACTGAACACCCCTCCAGAACATGCTGAAGGAGTTGTTCTGCAGCCGGACATGCAAGGTGTAAGGCCCCCATGGGTTCCTACACACCGTAGCCCTGCAGTGATATCACTACCACCCCAAACCATGTGAGCTGCGACCACTTGCCAATATTCCAGGAGTGGGAGCACCAACATGATACCTGGCCTGGCGAAGGCGAGGCCGGGGAAGCCCGCACTGTGTGCCTCAAAAGGTTTCGAGCCCCCCTGCTGACAACACTTAAGTTGACAGACGTAACACCAGGCTCAACCAACACAGTTCAAGGTGTGGGAGCCGCTTGACAGCACAACATTCTCACGGACAGACCCAGGCTCAGCCATCAACTGGGTGTCAGCCCCTGTCTCCATGAGAAGCGAAGAATGGGGCCGCATACGCTTCAAGAAGGTTCGCGGCCCGCAGCCAAAGGAACACACCCAGAGCCCCGCTTCTGAGGGTAACAGAAAGCGGACTGAGCGGGGAGCGGGCTGCTCGCGGCAAAATGACGACGGAGTGGTTTACCAACACCGAAATCACCCAAAATGGCCGATCCCTCGGCCGCCAAGACTGTCGGCCTCGCGATACCCTGTCGATTCTCCAACCAGGGCACCACTGGCGGGGGAAACATGGCCGCCTGTCGAGGGCCCCGTCATCGCCGCTGACGAGGCCGTGCTCTCTCTTCTTCTGGCTGCGCGGTGTGAGGCGGTGTAGGGCCTAGGACAATACCGCCCGCGCTCCAGCAGAAGACCAAAATCCCCTGCGGAGAGGGGAACCCTGAGCGGTTATAGCTTGCGGCTGGGTCAAAGCTAATAACGTCAACAACCTTGCGCGATGTGTCGACGTCGGCCGGCCCTCAAGGCCCCTCCACCAGACACCATTTCTTTAATAGAAAAAACACCAATTCGAACACAGTTCTAATCGTTGCCAATTCCATACCGTGGCGGTACAAGCCTTAACAGCCCACCAGCCACTCGCCAGGCCGACCCATGGTGTCGGCCGGGCGGGGCATTGTTTCAATATATCAAAAACAAAGGACTGACGTTAACATGGAGCACCAGTGGTGATTGCAAACAGCACCCTCCACTGTGGTGTGGACCATGAAAAGGTTAAATGAATAAAAGAGCTAAACCACAAAAACTGTAGAATGAGCAACCCATACACACAAAGTTTAAGGGGAGACGGACCAGACCCGTCTTCATTCAAAATATTCACAACAGAACACCAGCCCTAGTTTAGCCCATTTACCAAAAAAGGTAAACAAAGCCCCCCCCCGCACTACTCCCCCAGTATACCGATTGACCGTCAGTATGAATGGTTTGAGAGGAGAGAAAGCTGTAGCAAGACAGACCTTCTCATAGCAGAGTGACAAAATGAAACAATAGCCCCCTACACAGGGCCGCCCCAGGAGATGGGGGCCCTCGCCTCTAAAAACGCACAGGGCCTCACATTTCTCCCAAGCGGCCCTGCCCTTATACTACTGCAGCCTAACGCCAGGCAATGTGGAACCCAAGACAACAATTGCCTGTGCACAGACACGCAACATGTTTACCATGTCGGCTGGACCCATAGCCCCACTACCCGACGCCAACCCAGATGGGAACACCGTTCAACAAACCCCGCCGGAACACAAGGTAATACCTGGCTAGAACCTAGCCACGACCTACCCCGTTGTCAACCCATTTACCCGAAAAAGGTAAATAGAACTCAAAACCCCACAACAGCTACCGACTGACCTTCATTGATGAACCGGGCAAGAGGCGGGAGAGTGACAACATCTCACGGCGGAGACATTAAAACAGCATAGCAATTAGCAGTAGTGATAGCATGCGGCAGTAGCGATAGCATGTTAGCATAACTTTAGATGTTTTAGCAGCACGCCCAAGACAGCTTGGAAACCGTTCCCTGCAGAGAACGTTCACCAAACCATCTTGCCCCTGGCGCCAACACACAACAAGGTTGTGTTAACAACACAAACCAGCATTACTAACACTAATACCCATGCCTGAAGACACAGGGCCTACCTGAGTACAAGCTGGCCCGACAGCCAGCCTTGTACAGCTGAACCTCGATGTGCAGTCATCAAACGAGGAACATCACAGGCCCGTCGTGTCGCCGAAAACATGCGTCGAAGATGCCAGGGGCCAGCAACCTCCGGTAAGCTTCCAACATTATTAATCTTCCTTAATCTTTTCATTCCGCTAGCTCGTATGGTGCACGCATCCAATACGCTGGGACGAAAATAGAGGAAGGGTGTTTCATGACCAGGGTCATGGTTATATGGGCGGTACCACCATAAGGGGCGGGGCCCCATACAGGTGGGGTGCATGTGTTTTTGTTCGTGGGAGATACATTAGGTATCACAGGAGATAGGAGTATCTCGTAAGGCTCAGAGCGGGACGCGATGCAATACGAAATATAACTAACTAACTCACCTGGTGCAATGTGTAGTTCAAATGAA
>NW_028171176.1:0-12500 GCF_963971535.1 Notolepis coatsorum
AATTCAGTACTGTATCTACAAACCTTCTGTTTGATCATCTTCCATCTATTAATTTGCTTAGATTTTTCAGGTCTGGTCAATTGAGCATGGTGTTATTCACAGTCAAAGATACAAAAAAATATTGATATTCTCATTTGGTTCATTACAATTTACTCAAATAAAATTTTCATTCAATCAATCACAGCGCAGATTGAGTGATTGAATGAAAATGTTATAACAGATTGCAGAATGGGTACAATACAGTACGGCTCAATACACACAATTGTTAAGGGATGCAGATCAGAGAAAGACTTTTGTCTTGTTTACATCAGGGTCCCCCATTTTCAATTCATAATGAATTGTAAGTAAGGGTGCAACTTGCACTGTGCAATTCATTCTTTGTGGATCTAGCCCACAGTATTTCTGACACTGGGAATACATTCCCTGAGATTCATAGATGTCCCTAGAATCAGATACCAAGAACATGCAAATGGACCATATTAAAAACATCTGTAAATGTGTATTCTACATTCTTATGGAATGAATGAGATACAAAAAAAATGTTATATAAAAAAAAAAAAAAAAAAAAACTTTTTTTTGTAATTAATTTTGAGTTAATTTTCATAACGCGATAATTTGCTGTGTAATTAATTAATCTAATTAACGCGATAACTGACAGCCCTAATATATATATATATATATATATATATATATATATATATATATATATATATATATATATATATATATATATATAATATATATATATATATATATATATACAGCTTTAATAATATATAAACAAATAAACAAATAAACTGATGAGCAAACAAATAAACAAGATGATAGTGAAAATAATAATATTATGTGAATCTCTCTCTCTCTCTCGCCCTCTCTCTCCCCCTCTGTCTCTCTCTTCCCTCTCTCCCCCCTCTCTCTCTCTCCCTCTGTCTCTCTCTTCCCCCTCTCTCCCTCTGTCTCTCTCTCTCCCTCTCTCTCTACCCTCCCTCCCTCTCTTCTCCATGCCCTCTCTCCCTCTGTCTCTCTCTCTCCCTCTCTCTCTACCCTCCCTCCCTCTCTTCTCCATGCCCTCTCTCCCTCTGTCTGTCTCTCTCTACCTCTCTCTCTACCCTCCCTCCCTCTCTTCTCCCTGCCCTCATTCTCTCTGTCTGTCTCTCTCTCTCTCTGTGCGTCTGTCTCACCTTCCCTTCATTACTGATGTCCCACTGCCTCAGCAGTTAACACGCACACCACACACAACACACACACACGCACACACGCACGCACACACACACACACAGACACACACACACACACACACACACACAGAGAGAGAGGGAGAGCCAGGGGACACACGCTCAGTGGTTGCGTCAGAGACAACAGCTCTTCCTGAGCGCCTGCCTCCTCCTCTAAGGCCGGCCGGGCGGAGGGAGAGCAGACGCTAACGCTCACAGATGTTCTAATTACAATCCTCATCCTGCTCCCGCTGAGAAACTGTCATGGCCGCTCCCTCTCGCCTTTCACTCTCCCGTCCGCCACGGTGCAGCGGACGGACGACGGGTACCGCCATGACGTTACCATGGCGACGTCAGCGCTCAGCCTCCCCTCTCTCTCTCAGTGGAGCACCGGTGTAGTGATGAGAGCTACTTGTCTGCCGTTTACTTTTATTGATATGTTATATTAAAGGAAAACTCCAACATTTTGGGAAATTTGCTTATTTAACATCTTCCCTGGAGTTAGACAAGAAGATACATACCTTTTTTGTCTCTGTGCGTGCATTTTAGCTTTGGGAATAGACGCTCCGTTAGCATAGCTTAGCTTCATCACTGGAAGTGAGTAGGGGCCGGAGCCTTACAGTGCCTTACAGTGTATTGCAAGGTCCGACATTGACCAAACTTGATATGCATGACCTTGGTGGGCTCTAGGTCAACTCCTGAAAAGGGGGTCAATGTCAGACTTTGCAATCAAAAGTTAGGGGGCTAATAACCCTTGCCATAATTTCAGTGTGCCCCCTAACTTTTGATTGCAAGATCTGACATTGACCCCCTTTTCAGGAGTTGACCTAGAGCCCACCAATGTCATGCATATCAAGTTTGGTCAATGTCGGACCTTGCAATACACTGTAAGGCACTGTAAGGCTCCGGCCCCTACTCACTTCCAGTGATGAAGCTAAGCTATGCTAACGGAGCGTCTATTCCCAAAGCTAAAATGCACGCACAGAGACAAAAAAGGTATGTATCTTCTTGTCTAACTCCAGGGAAGATGTTAAATAAGCTAATTTCCCAAAATGTTGGAGTTCCCCTTTAAGTTAAAATGTTGTCTTCCTATTACCCTGCACCATACCTGTACCTCCCCTACCCCCCCCCCCCCCCCTGCTACGATGGCGGATTTCCCCCAAGGGGATCAATAAAGGAATATCTTATCTTATCTTATCTGATCCGGTCGTATCTTAGATTATGGTGTGATAGTGATTGACAGGTAATACCCGCTAGACTAGACTACACACATTATTTGCCAACGTTATGTATCTGCTGTGGTTTGTTCTCTGTTCAGCTGGTTCCACAGCGTTAACAGCGCTGACCTGGAGTCAGCAGAAGACTGTCTCTGGTTCACCGCTCAGCTGGTTCTCCAGCGTTACAGCGCTGACCTGGAGTCAGCTGTGTCCGGTAGAAAAATTGTCTCCTCGCTCTAACACAGAGGTGAATTCTCTTCCATTAATGAACCGACCCTTCGACACAAATCAATGAACTGAACACTTATTCACTAGAAAACCAAAGAACTTCACTCAAACCTCTTGTGTGGAGATTCATCGATGCCACTGTTTAAAGACCAACGCCTCAACAGTGTCTGCAGATACCAACCTAAACACTGTCTGCAGATACCAACCTAAACACTGTCTGCAGATACCAACCTAAACACTGTCTGCAGATACCAACCTAAACACTGTCTGCAGATACCAACCTAAACACTATCTGCAGATACCAACCTAAACACTGTCTGCAGATACCAACCTAAACACTATCTGCAGATACCAACCTAAACACTGTCTGTAGATACCAACCTAAACACTGTCTGCAGATACCAACCTAAACACTTTCTGCAGATACCAACCTAAACACTGTCTGTAGATACCAACCTAAACACTGTCTGCAGATACCAACCTAAACACTGTCTGCAGATACCAACCTAAACACTATCTACAGATACCAACCTAAACACTGTCTGTAGATACCAACCTAAACACTGTCTGTAGATACCAACCTAAACACTGTCTGCAGATACCAACCTAAACACTATCTGCAGATACCAACCTAAACACTGTCTGTAGATACCAACCTAAACACTGTCTGTAGATACCAACCTAAACAGTGTCTGCAGATACCAACCTAAACACTGTCTGCAGATACCAACCTAAACACTGTCTGCAGATACCAACCTAAACACTGTCTGTAGATACCAACCTAAACACTATCTGTAGATACCAACCTAAACACTGTCTGCAGATACCAACCTAAACACTGTCTGCAGATACCAACCTAAACACTGTCTGTAGATACCAACCTAAACACTGTCTTCAGATACCAACCTAAACACTGTCTGCAGATACCAACCTAAACACTGTCTGCAGATACCAACCTAAACACTGTCTGTAGATACCAACCTAAACACTGTCTGTAGATACCAACCTAAACACTATCTGCAGATACCAACCTAAACACTGTCTGCAGATACCAACCTAAACACTGTCTATAGATACCAACCTAAACACTGTCTGCAGATACCAACCTAAACACTGTCTGTAGATACCAACCTAAACACTATCTGCAGATACCAACCTAAACACTTTCTGCAGATACCAACCTAAACACTGTCTGCAGATACCAACCTAAACACTGTCTGCAGATACCAACCTAAACACTATCTGCAGATACCAACCTAAACACTGTCTGCAGATACCAACCTAAACACTGTCTGTAGATACCAACCTAAACACTGTCTGTAGATACCAACATAAACACTGTCTATAGATACCAACCTAAACACTATCTGCAGATACCAACCTAAACACTGTCTGCAGATACCAACCTAAACACTGTCTATAGATACCAACCTAAACACTATCTGCAGATACCAACATAAACACTGTCTATAGATACCAACCTAAACACTGTCTGCAGATACCAACCTAAACACTGTCTGTAGATACCAACCTAAACACTATCTGCAGATACCAACCTAAACACTGTCTGTAGATACCAACCTAAACACTATCTGCAGATACCAACCTAAACACTATCTGCAGATACCAACCTAAACACTGTCTGCAGATACCAACCTAAACACTGTCTGCAGATACCAACCTAAACACTATCTGCAGATACCAACATAAACACTGTCTGTAGATACCAACCTAAACACTGTCTGTAGATACCAACCTAAACACTATCTGCAGATACCAACCTAAACACTATCTGCAGATACCAACATAAACACTGTCTGCAGATACCAACCTAAACACTATCTGTAGATACCAACCTAAACACTATCTGCAGATACCAACCTAAACACTGTCTGCAGATACCAACCTAAACACTGTCTGCAGATACCAACCTAAACACTATCTGCAGATACCAACATAAACACTGTCTATAGATACCAACCTAAACACTGTCTGCAGATACCAACCTAAACACTGTCTGTAGATACCAACCTAAACACTGTCTGTAGATACCAACCTAAACACTATCTGCAGATACTAGTGATGCACCGATGTGAAAATTGTGGCCGATACGATAACCGATATTAATATTGCTGTTCTGGCAGATACCGATATTTACCGATGTCGATATCTCTGTATAGAAAACACTTTTTTATGATAATCAAATAAAGAGC
The DNA here is from genome assembly GCF_963971535.1 of Notolepis coatsorum. Classification (NCBI taxonomy): domain Eukaryota; kingdom Metazoa; phylum Chordata; class Actinopteri; order Aulopiformes; family Paralepididae; genus Notolepis; species Notolepis coatsorum. The sequence goes on from NW_028171176.1 coordinate 4,873, forward strand.
TATTTTCCAAAACGCATTTGAATTTTTTTACTTTTGTAACTTATTTTCAGAAATGACTGATATTTTAAAACTATTTAAGGCAAAAACAAATAAATAAATAAAAAATTCAAAAATATATATATATCGGCCCTATCTTGATATCGGACCGATACCGATGTGTAAAAGAAATTGCCATATCGGCTGATATTATATCGGCAGCCGATATATCGTGCATCACTAGCAGATACCAACCTAAACACTATCTGCAGATACCAACCTAAACAAACACTATCTGCAGATACCAACCTAAACAACCACTATCTGTAGATACCAACGCCTCAACACTATCAAGATCCATGCTGAGAGCAAGCAAATGAGGTTTCCAGCACATAGGTACAGTGGTGGAAGAAGTACACAGTTCCTTTACTTAAGTAAAAGTAGAAATACCCAGATAAATGAGTACTCTGGTAAAGGTGAAAGTCCTCCATTAAAATTCGACTTGAGTAAAAGTAGAGACATTTTTGCTATTGAATGTACTTAAGTATCTAAGTAAAGGTATGTGTTCTACATGGTGTTTGTGTATCCCAGTGCTTGGGAGCATTCATCCTCGTTCCATTGACCTCTAAAGGTCACGTTAAAGTGGTATGTGGTCCAGTTATGCTGCTCTGATTATGTCCTCTGTGAAAGTATATAATCTTCTTCATACATGTTTGCCATGTTTTCTATGCAAAATCGTTTTCTTCAAAGTAACTAGTAACTGATGGGTTCAGATAAATGTAGTGTAAAAAGTACAATATTTAGATAATAATAGAAATACAGAAATTACCATGGAAAGGGGCTGTAAATAATGTCATGTTGATGTCTATAAAGATTCAATATCAAACCTCTTATAAGCCTCTTATGTTATAACCTCTTTTAGTCATTTCCCCCAATGGGATTACTAAAGGAAGACTTGACTTGACGTGAAGGAGCCTCTCTGGTGTCCCGGCTTGAGTGATTAGTCCCGCCCCCCATGACTGTTTTGATTGACAGCTTAACCGCGCAGCCTAGCGTGTTATGCCACGTTCCCTTCGCAAGTCAGAGGTTCCCGGCTGCGAGGTCGCGACCTCAGTGTGCTGCCGCGTCCAGCTCCAAAACATTGAGGGAGAAACCATAGATATGTCAGATAGTTAATATATGGGACAAACCATAGATATGGAATAGATAGAATAGAATAGAAGTAATTTATTGATCCCGAGGGAAATTCAGCACCACAGATCGCTCACAATAAACTTTTAGGTAGTAAAAAATCCAATAAGATGTAAGATAGTGTAACTATGGGAGAAACACAGACACAGGCAGCAGTGGTTCGGCAAAAAATAGTTCTGAGTATATATCTGCTTAGAAAACCAAAATGTCTAATTATAATTTTGTATTTCTCCACGTGGTAAATACACAGGTCACAACATGTTTACAGGAACGTTTTGGAGTTTTATTTGGAGTTGTTTTTCGTGACTGTTGGGAACTAGGCTACACTGGCACACCTACTTCCAGTGAATGACGCTAAGCTAGGCTAACGGTGCAGGTGTTCCCTGCTGTGAATGCATGCACAGAGAAGAAAAGGGTATCTGCTTGTCTAACTCCAGGGTAGATGGCAAATAAATAAGCAGATTTCCCAAAAAGTTGGCGTGTTCCTTTAAGGTCCCCTGAGTTTTCTCTGAAAAGGGTAAATCTGCATTTAGCTATAATGCCCCTCTAGCTCATGGAATGAACTCCAACATTCCTTAAAGCTTGAGATTCTCCCCTCTGTTGCAGAGTTTAAAACCTTGGATCTCCAACCTTTGTCAATCAAGTTGTACGTATTTTAATTGATTTGTTATCTTTGCCTCGCCTTGTTGTCTCTTTGTTGCGATATTATATATTGTGTGATTTTATATGCTTTTTCTTTGCTTATTTCTATATGGACACTCGACGTGACTGTAAAATGAGGGGAAACCTCAGTTGCCTTTCAAGTTTAAATAAAGGTTTGAAATGAAATGCTCATATTTCCCACTTCATCAGCCGGGCTCTTCCTCCTATAGTCGTGTTGTGATTAATGGCTGTCGAGTTTGTGCCACATGTAGGTCACTTCATCGTTCAGCACCCCGGACAGCACCAACACACATGTAGGCAGGGAACAAAATAAGTACCAGCCAACCGCCAATGGCTGGTAAAAAATCTGCCTGGCTGGTAGTTTTTAAAATCTACCAGCCAAATGACTGGTAAGTCAAAAAGTTAAGTTTGTTCCCTGAGAGCAGAGCTACACAGCAGTGTGCCTATTTTGCGAGCCGAAATAAGTCTGTGGTTTTTTCTTCTTCTCACAACGGGTCAAATGCATCTAACATGCATTGCATCGTCGCCATTCCTTTATGCCCACATCACCCGAAATGAACGTTATGTTAGCGTAAGCTAACAAGCTAATCCTGATCAGCGGCAGAGCCATAGAGAACAGCAGACAGTGTGGACTGGGGAAAGGGCACTCTCCCTTTCTCTGTGTGTGTGCGTGCGTTTGGAAAGACGATGAAGTCACTAGTCAGGACTCAGGAGAGGAGTATATTGTAGTAAACTGAGGATTACTGAGGATGCACAGATAATGTTGATATTCAAAAATAAAAAGGTTTCGAGAGGAGTGGAAGTTTGAAGACAGACTAGACTACAATATGATGCGGGGGTGGTGAGTTTAAACAGTGTGTGTGTCCCCGACCCCACTTCTATGTTTCAATAAATTATTTGCATTTAAAACTATTAACGCTGACTCATTCCTTCAGTCCACTCAAAATTATGCTAATATTCCTTATGTTGTTTATGATATTAATTGAAAATAGCATATGAGAGTATTATATAGTAATAATAACACATGGCGATATACTAAAAAGCTATTTTTAATTTTTGGCTGGTAAAAAATCTGCCTGGCTGGTAGTTTTTAAAATCTACCAGCCAAATGGCTGGTAAGTCAAAAAGTTAAGTTTGTTCCCTGCATGTAGGTCACTTCATCGTTCAGCACCACAGACAGCGTCAGCACACATGTAGGTCACTTCATCGTTCAGCACCCCGGACAGCGTCAGCACACATGTAGGTCACTTCATCGTTCAGCACCCCGGACAGCGTCAGCACACATGTAGGTCACATCATCGTTCAGCACCACAGACAGCGTCAGCACACATGTAGGTCACATCATCGTTCAGCACCACAGACAGCGTCAGCACACATGTAGGTCACTTCATCGTTCAGCACCACAGACAGCGTCAGCACACATGTAGGTCACATCATCGTTCAGCACCACAGACAGCGTCAGCACACATGTAGGTCACTTCATCGTTCAGCACCACAGACAGCGTCAGCACACATGTAGGTCACTTCATCGTTCAGCACCCCGGACAGCGTCAGCACACATGTAGGTCACTTCATCGTTCAGCACCACGGACAGCGTCAGCACACATGTAGGTCACTTCATCGTTCAGCACCACGGACAGCGTCAGCACACATGTAGGTCACTTCATCGTTCAGCACCACAGACAGCACCAGCACACATGTAGGTCACTTCATCGTTCAGCACCACAGACAGCACCAGCACACATGTAGGTCACTTCATCGTTCAGCACCACAGACAGCGTCAGCACACATGTAGGTCACTTCATCGTTCAGCACCACAGACAGCGTCAGCACACATGTAACGGAACGTAGGCCAAGTGCGTCCACATTTTTATAGGATTCTATCACATTTTCATAACAATAGCACCCTGCGCCGTTTTCATTGAGGTTTCTTACAAATTAACGATGCTTTATCTTGTCCTTTATATGCCGATTATCATTAGAATCTTAAATTGTACCATATGTCCCCCTTTAGACAACATATGTAATGCTACCAGCGCACTTTTGTTAAGATAATTAGTTGGCCATTCTCGGTCGCTATACCGAGGTCGCAGTAATAGTTTAACGCTGTTCAGATCACGTCGGAGAATATAGACCCATCCCAGTGACCTGCGACCTGTGCTAACGCTCTTGGGAAAAGCAGTGTTGTAGTTCTCAACATTTTCAGCCTTTAATTTTAAACCAATGCTGCCATCTACTGACAACAAAAAAGTGTTGTCTAATAGTCACCGAGAGCTACTTCCGTATACAGCGCCGCCCCAAACCCATTCTAGAGATTCCCACTTTTTGCTGGGAGTGGGGCGTGGCCGTATTTGGTCCCAGACAATAAGAGTGGCTGCAATTGGTCACCGTGACGTTAGGTCACATCATCGTTCAGCACCCCGGACAGCGTCAGCACACATGTAGGTCACATCATCGTTCAGCACCACAGACAGCGTCAGCACACATGTAGGTCACTTCATCGTTCAGCACCCCGGACAGCGTCAGCACACATGTAGGTCACTTCATCGTTCAGCACCCCGGACAGCACCAACACACATGTAGGTCACTTCATCGTTCAGCACCCCGGACAGCGCCAGCACACATGTAGGTCACATCATCGTTCAGCACCACAGACAGCGTCAGCACACATGTAGGTCACATCAGCGTTCAGCACCACAGACAGAGTCAGCACACATGTAGGTCACATCAGCGTTCAGCACCCCGGACAGCGTCAGCACACATGTAGGTCACATCAGCGTTCAGCACCCCGGACAGCGTCAGCACACATGTAGGTCACATCATCGTTCAGCACCACAGACAGCGTCAGAACACATGTAGGTCACTTCATCGTTCAGCACCACAGACAGCGTCAGCACACATGTAGGTCACTTCATCGTTCAGCACCACAGACAGCGTCAGCACACATGTAGGTCACATCATCGTTCAGCACCACAGACAGCGTCAGCACACATGTAGGTCACTTCATCGTTCAGCACCACAGACAGCGTCAGCACACATGTAGGTCACATCATCGTTCAGCACCACAGACAGCGTCAGCACACATGTAGGTCACATCATCGTTCAGCACCCCGGACAGCGTCAGCACACATGTAGGTCACTTCATCGTTCAGCACCACAGACAGCGTCAGCACACATGTAGGTCACTTCATCGTTCAGCACCACAGACAGCGTCAGCACACATGTAGGTCACTTCATCGTTCAGCACCCCGGACAGCGTCAGCACACATGTAGGTCACATCATCGTTCAGCACCACAGACAGCACCAGCACACATGTAGGTCACATCATCGTTCAGCACCACAGACAGCGTCAGCACACATGTAGGTCACATCATCGTTCAGCACCCCGGACAGCACCAGCACACATGTAGGTCACATCAGCGTTCAGCACCACGGACAGCGTCAGCACACATGTAGGTCACATCAGCGTTCAGCACCACGGACAGCGTCAGAACACATGTAGGTCACATCATCGTTCAGCACCCCGGACAGCGTCAGCACACATGTAGGTCACATCATCGTTCAGCACCCCGGACAGCGTCAGCACACATGTAGGTCACTTCATCGTTCAGCACCCCGGACAGCACCAGCACACATGTAGGTCACATCATCGTTCAGCACCACAGACAGCGTCAGCACACATGTAGGTCACTTCATCGTTCAGCACCACAGACAGCGTCAGCACACATGTAGGTCACATCATCGTTCAGCACCACAGACAGCACCAGCACACATGTAGGTCACTTCATCGTTCAGCACCCCGGACAGCGTCAGCACACATGTAGGTCACATCATCGTTCAGCACCCCGGACAGCGTCAGCACACATGTAGGTCACTTCATCGTTCAGCACCCCGGACAGCACCAGCACACATGTAGGTCACTTCATCGTTCAGCACCCCGGACAGCGTCAGCACACATGTAGGTCACATCATCGTTCAGCACCCCGGACAGCGTCAGCACACATGTAGGTCACTTCATCGTTCAGCACCCCGGACAGCACCAGCACACATGTAGGTCACATCATCGTTCAGCACCACAGACAGCGTCAGCACACATGTAGGTCACTTCATCGTTCAGCACCACAGACAGCGTCAGCACACATGTAGGTCACATCATCGTTCAGCACCACAGACAGCGTCAGCACACATGTAGGTCACATCATCGTTCAGCACCACAGACAGCGTCAGCACACATGTAGGTCACTTCATCGTTCAGCACCACATACAGCGTCAGCACACATGTAGGTCACATCATCGTTCAGCACCACAGACAGCACCAGCACACATGTAGGTCACATCATCGTTCAGCACCACAGACAGCACCAGCACACATGTAGGTCACTTCATCGTTCAGCACCACGGACAGCGTCAGCACACATGTAGGTCACATCATCGTTCAGCACCCCGGACAGCACCAGCACACATGTAGGTCACTTCATCGTTCAGCACCACAGACAGCGTCAGCACACATGTAGGTCACATCATCGTTCAGCACCACAGACAGCGTCAGCACACATGTAGGTCACTTCATCGTTCAGCACCACAGACAGCACCAGCACACATGTAGGTCACATCATCGTTCAGCACCACAGACAGCACCAGCACACATGTAGGTCACTTCATCGTTCAGCACCACAGACAGGGTCAGCACACATGTAGGTCACTTCATCGTTCAGCACCACGGACAGCGTCAGCACACATGTAGGTCACTTCATCGTTCAGCACCACAGACAGCGTCAGCACACATGTAGGTCACATCATCGTTCAGCACCACAGACAGCGTCAGCACACATGTAGGTCACATCATCGTTCAGCACCCCGGACAGCGTCAGCACACATGTAGGTCACTTCATCGTTCAGCACCACAGACAGCGTCAGAATACAGTGACGCAAACACAGCAGTCGGCGGTATTTATCCTCGAGAAGCTTCTATTTTATTTGATCTTTATTAATCTCAAACACAACAAACATACAAATCACAGTAAAGAACAGCTCATCTAGTCCTGCCCCTTTCTTACAATATCCTATAACATTACAAATAAAACTCTCTTACTACCAACGAGAGAGAAATAATAATTAGGGATGTCCGATATTATCGGCCTACCGATATTATCGGCCAATATCGGCATTAAAATGTGATATCGGAAAATATCGGTATCGGTTTTCAAAAAATAAAATAAAAATTAAATAATTTTTATTTTACATTTATTTAACCCTTATTTACCCAGGCAAGCAAGTAAGAACAAATTCTTATTTTATTTATTGTCAAAAGTATGCATAATGTTGTGTTAATTCCACAACAAGAGATATATAATGTTAATTACCTGAAATTATTCAGTTTTTTGGGGGGGAAACCCTGCATATATCGGTATCGGTTGATATCGGTTGATATCGGTATCGGAAATTAAGAGTTGGACAATATCGGTATATCGGTATCGGTAAAAAAGGCAATATCGAGCATCCCTACTAATAATAATAATAATAATAATAATAATAATAATAATAATAATAATAATAATAATAATAATAATAATAATAATAATAATAATAATAATAATAATAATAATAATAATAATAATAATAATAATAATACATAAAATAAGGTAAAAACAAGACAACCATTATTCTATCTATAGTTACACAGATCTGTATTTGTCTATCAGTGTTTTTATTTAAATTTCTTAACTGTGCAATGTTACTGATCTGTTTCGTTTCCACTGGTAGTCCATTCCATAAAGCTACCCCACACAAACTGAAA
>NW_028171175.1:0-1000 GCF_963971535.1 Notolepis coatsorum
GAATTCCAAGAGAACATTCCAGAAAAACATACATCTGAGAGGGAAGTCCAATTAGCTGGTGATTCTCAATCTACCTGTCTCTGCTATGGTCATTGGTCATGGTCAACTCACAACCAAAGTTAGTTTTGGGAACTTTACCAGTTATCACCGATATAGAACAGAACTTTACCAGTTATCACAGATATAGAGCAGAACTTTACCAGTTATCACAGATATATAGCAGAACTTTACCAGTTATCACAGATATAGAACAGAACTTTACCAGTTATCACAGATATAGAGCAGAACTTTACCAGTTATCACAGATATAGAGCAGAACTTTACCAGTTATCACCGATATAGAACAGAACTTTACCAGTTATCACAGATATATAGCAGAACTTTACCAGTTATCACAGATATAGAGCAGAACTTTACCAGTTATCACAGATATAGAGCAGAACTTTACCAGTGACCACAGATATAGAGCAGAACTTTACCAGTTATCACGGATATAGAACAGAACTTTACCAGTTATCACAGATATAGAGCAGAACTTTACCAGTGACCACAGATATAGAGAAGAACTTTTGGCATTCCATATTTGACAGTGCAGAGTTACAGTATGTAGAGTCAGAGCGTCAGAGTGATTTACAGTCACAGACACAAAGTGTGTCAGGCAGGCTGTGTTCTTCCAGCTGCTGGCGTTTGGCCGAGGCTAGTGCCTTGAACTTCGCAATGAGTCGACCCGCCAACAGGCCTGGGCTGATGTCAGGCAGGGAGGCACTTTACCGGTCCGGGATACCGGGCCAGCACTAGGTACCGATACCAAGAGTCACGTGTCAGAAATCAAAGCCACGCAGACACATAGAAATATGTATGTAATAGGGATGAGTTCGTATTTTCTAATTTTCTAATCGTGCCAGTCTCCACATTCGATTTTCATGTCAAAAAGTATATATATAAAACACTTTTTTTTTTTTTTTTTAAAGTGAAGCAAACCATTCTTATTTAATACATT
>NW_028171174.1:7500-22921 GCF_963971535.1 Notolepis coatsorum
CAATACCGTCGAGGAGGTAGCCTGTCACATCTTTTCACCTGCCAGCGCGGACTCTCAGTGGCGAGGTGTAACGTGTGGGAGGCTCACGCTACCCCCGCCACTTCCTGTCTCTGCTGTGCAGGGGTCCCCCAACCAACCTGTAGGAGTCGCTGTCCATAACGTCCAAATCCCCACCCATCGACTTCCACCCGCTACCTCTGCCAATGAGTTAGTATGACCAGGGACGTGCACAGGACTTTAGAGGGGCAGGTGCTCAAAGGCTGAAAAGGGCACTGGGCCTGTGCTCTTTTTGGGGGCCCTTTTTGGACGGGAGGGGCCTTTTTATGCTTTTTGGGGGGTTTTGGTGATCAAATATTGAATATTGAACTATAATAATCAGTGCAGGAGCTCACTTATCCTTGAAATACACTTTTATCACTGACTTAAAAGGCCCATACATCTCCATAAATGTTCAGGGCGGAGGGAATAAGTGCTTACCCTACAGACCCCAAGTCTGTTAGGACAGCAGACTCGGTTGGCACTGCTCAAAACTTACCTTTTTAAAATAGCTTTTAAATGAATTATTATCTTTATTTCATTGTCTTACTTTTTACTTAAATATTTTATTATAATTTGTATCATTGTTTTATGTAGTTTTTTAAATCATTTTATTTGTTCTTTTTTAATGTCAACATATTATTTATATTATTCAACTTAAACATGTTCCGTTGTGATGTCACAGTATGATGTCATAATAGCACATTCTAGAACATTTGTGATGTCACAGTATGATGTCATAATCAAACATTCTAGAACATTTGTGATGTCACAGTATGATGTCATAATCAAACATTCTAGAACATTTGTGATGTCACAGTATGATGTCATAATAGACCATTCTAGAACATTTGTGTACAGTTACAATTCTCTCAGAAGATCTCAGGTCTCAGAAGACAAGTGATGATATCGCTTGTTGTTTCCGGCTACTTGTCTGTAAGCTTGAATATATTCTGTAGATACAATTTAAAATCCCCACATGGAAAAGGAAACAATGTCCTGTACAATCCTTAATGAGGGAAGGGTCTGTGATGTGGTTATTAAAGTCAACAGCACTGAGTTTAATGCCCACAAGGCCCTCCTGTGTTGCTGCAGTGACTATTTCAGGTAAGTTTAGCTTCATTCAGGTTAGCTTGGTTCAGGTTAGCTTGGTTAGTAAACATATACTATACTGTACTTCTACTGTAAACAGATACTGTACTGTACTTCTACTGTAAACATATACTATACTGTACTTATACTGTAAAAATATACTATACTGTACTTATAATGTAAACAGATACTATACTGTACTTATAATGTAACAAGATGGTATACTGTACTACTGTAAACAGATACTGTACTTATACTGTAAACTGATAATATACTGTACTTCTACTGTAAACAGATACTATACTACACGTGTACTGTAAACAGAGACTATACTGTACTTCTAATGTAAAAATATACTATACTGTACCTCCACTGTAAACATGTACTGTACTTATAATGTAAACCGATACTATACTGTACTTCGACTGTAAAGAGATACTATACTGTATGTCTACTGTAAAAATATACTATACTGTACCCAGTGCCGTCTGGGAGAAATGCGAGGCCCTGTGCGAGTTCCAAATGCGAGCCCCCCCCCCCCCCCCCCCCCCCCCAAAGGCAAGAAAATTATAATATATATATTATATAATTTCAATTTTTTTATTTTTTTTATTTAATTTTAAAAAAAAATTTATACAGCCAACATACTCCTAAACAATAGCGCTGCCCGAGGCTGGGCACACAGATACAGTCAACATATTCTTAAATAGTAGCGCTGCCCGAGGCTGGGCACATGACACAGTCAACACATTCCCAAATAATAGCGCTGCCCGAGCCTGGGCATATGATACAGTCAACGCATCCTTAAATAATAGCGCTGCCCGAGGCTTAGTGGCAATGCACCTGCACAGTCGCACACCCGGCAGCAACAGGGAAAATGCACAAAACACCCCCGGAACCTGACAAACAAGCCCAAAGCCAGATAGGTAGATATAGAGAGAGAAATAGAGAGAGAGATAGAGAGAGAGAAAGAGAGAGATATAGATAGAGAGAGGGAGAGAGAGCGAGATAGAGAGAGGGATAGAGAGAGCGAGAGCGCGAGAGAGAGAGCAAGAGAGAGAGAGAGCGAGAGAAAGAGCAAGAGAGAGAGAGAGAGCGAGAGAGCGAGAGAGAGCGCGAGAGAGCGCGAGAGAGAGAGAGCACAAGAGAGCAAGAGAGAGAGCGCAAGAGAGAGAGAGAGAGCGCGAGAGAGGGAGAGCGCGAGAGAGAGAGAGCGCGCGAGAGAGAGAGAGAGAGAGAGAGAGAGAGAGAGAGAGAGAGAGAGATCCACGGCGGGAACAGAGCAGACCGCACCAAAAACTCACCCTAATGCAGAGTCAGGTCCAAGAGGAAGGAGACGACGTGGAGAAAGTTCACCAGTCCCATCATGATATTTCCCCCCCGTTGGGATGAACCCGGGAGTCCGCTCCCAGTCCATCCGCCACACGTTAGCACCCGACAACGTAGCCAACGCTAGCTAGCTAGCGTTAGCTAACGCTAGTTAGCTGTCCCTGCCCCCAGCCAAGCTACTAGCCGACATAGCTATAGCCTGACTGAAGGTTCCAACACGCAACAACTTTCATCCTCAGTCCATCCGCCGAACGTCCTCCCCATCCCGGCACAACCCAATCACCACACCCGGTACCGACAAGCCCACGCCACGGGGCGCCATCTCCTCCGCTCCGATGCTGCACATCTGGTTCTCTTGGCCAAGACATCCACTCGCTCCAGTGGACAGCGCCGAATAGACCCTGTACCTGGCTGTACCCCCTCCCCTCGTGGATAATACCGGTCTTCTTCACATCTCTCCACCGACTACCAGACCGACGCCAACCAGCTCCCCCTAGTGTTAGGCCTCCCACCCCACGATGCTTTGCATAAAAGTAATTCAATGAAACCAATAGTATATCTGCAGAGCCGCAGAGCCCGGAACACTATTCTACAAGCGTGTCTAATTTGAAATATATAAGCATGTAAGCTAAACTAGATTTTAGGTCTGTGATGGAAAGTGATTGTTAACATTCTATCTATACTATACTGTACTTCTACTGTAAACAGATAGTATACTGCACTTATACTGTAAACATATACTATACTGTACTTCTACTGTAAACAGACACTATACTGCACTTCTACTGTAAAAAGATACTATACTTCTACTGTGCTAAGACCCTATACTTCTACAGTGAAAATATATTACTACTAGGGCTGTCCCCGACTAATGATTTGGTCATAGGCAACTACCGTCCTGTCTCTCTTCTCTCCTTCCTTTCTAAAACACTTGAACGTGCTGTATCCAACCAACTTACTGCTTATCTCTTACAGAATGACCTCCTAGACCCTAATCAGTCAGGCTTCAGGACTGGTCACTCCACAGAGACAGCCCTCATTGCGGTCACAGAGGCACTTCACTTAGCAAAAGCGAAAGGCCTCTCCTCTGTCCTGATTCTCCTAGATCTATCTGCAGCCTTCGACACAGTCAACCACCAGATCCTCCTTGCGGCCCTCGCAGGAATGGGAGTGGCTGGCTCTGCGCTGACATGGCTGTCATCATACCTCAATGACCGCTCCTACCAAGTGTCATGGAGAGGGACCCTGTCGGCCACCCGCCCCCTGCGGACGGGTGTCCCCCAGGGCTCGGTTTTAGGACCCCTTCTCTTCTCCCTCTACACTAAATCACTGGGTAACATTATCACGTCTCATGGCTTCTCCTACCATTGTTATGCCAACGATACTCAACTCTTCCTCTCCTTCCCTCCCTCAGATATCCACGGCCTGTCTGTCCGACATCTCAGCCTGGATGACGTCCAACCACCTCAAACTGAACCTAAGCAAAACAGAATTGCTCCACCTGCCGGCCAAATCCTCCCCCCTAACCGACCTTTCAATCACAGTCGAGAATGCAGCTGTGACTGCGTCCCCGACCGCCAAGAACCTTGGTGTTGTCCTCGACGACCAGTTGAACTTCTCTGCTCACATCGCAGCGACGACCAGAACCTGCCGATTCCTCCTGAGCAACGTCAGAAGGATCCGCCCCTTCCTGACAAAAGAAGCCACCCAACTCCTCGTCCAATCAACAGTCATCTCCCGCCTCGACTACTGCAATGCACTGCTCGCTGGCCTCCCGGCCACTGCCACTAAGCCTCTTCAACTCATTCAGAACGCAGCGGCCCGCCTGATCTCAAACCTACCGAAGTCGGCCCATGTCACCCCACTTCTTAGGGACCTGCACTGGCTCCCCATTGCTGCACGAATCTGCTTCAAGGCCCTCGACCTAGCATACCGTGCGGCAAAGGGAACCGCTCCCGCCTACCTCCGGTCAATGGTCTCTAACTACACACCCTCAAGACCCCTACGCTCTGCATCTTCTGGCCGCCTCAGACCTACTCCTATCCAAGCTCCGGGAGGGTCATCAAAGAGAAGTCGCCTATTCTCAGTCCTTGCCCCACAATGGTGGAATGAACTACCCACCCCAGTTAGGACAGCCGAATCACGTCCAATCTTTCGCCGTCGACTAAAGACGCACTTCTTCAACCATTATCTGAATTAAAAAAAAACAATAAAAAAAAAATCGAACCCTAACTAACCGTACTGTCATGCACTTGTCCTAATAAACTAACCTACACTGTAGCACTCAACACTTTGATGAACATTGTTGCTCAGCTGATAGAGTTGTGCCCTTCCTGATGGCTTGTCGTACAGAACTTGTAAGTCGCTTTGGATAAAAGCGTCAGCTAAATGACTAAATGTAAATGTAAATGTAGTCGACTATGATTGGCCAAAATTTGCCGTTAGTCGACTATTAGTCGACAAAAAAAATATATATATATATAATGGTATTAAGCCCCAGTATACCCGTTCAGTTTGATAAGCCCATCAATCAGTGATCTGCTCGTCTGGCCTCAAACAGCGTCCTGCAAGGCCGTGACTTTCAAACCACTATGAATCTAATGAGTTCATCAAAGACCGGTCATACCATTTGCTCGCCTTGTCCCCCCTCGTCAAGGTGTTAACCATTGATAAGGGTTGCAAGATCTATATTTTATTTTAACAAGCAAGATTTATTGATAATTCTTTCCTTAGTACATCTACTTAAGTTGTTCAAATAGGGTTATCATCAATCAAGTGATAATCCCTCCCTCATATGTCATAGGAGCTGGTGAGTGTACATCTCACAGCTTAAATGAATGAGGTAATTTGTTCTAATGCTTGCTGTTTGGAAACCCCTCTAACATTGAATACAATAGATTACAGATTCTTCTTTCCTTCTTTTGCTATTTTTAGAGAAAAGACAGACATCTGTACATATTATACCTAAGATCTATACATAATAAATTAAGTAGATCTATGTCATGTGTCTGCCCAAATGACAATACTTTTATATATTATTCTCTTTGAGAGATAAGCTGAACGCCAGGTACAGTGTTGTAAAATCAACCTGTGAAAAATAATTAGAATGACTTTTTAAAGAGGCAGCCCTCCGTCCACTAGTCTTATTTTCAAGCCCCAAGCATAGCTTAGTTATTGAAAATAGACGCTAAAAAGATAGAATGCCGTCCTAGGAAGTCATTCCTTAAACAACCGGTCTAATTCCAGGCTTCATTACACCGCAAGGCTCTGGAATATAGATGCTAAAAAATATAATGATATTATAGCTTACCAGTATTTTTAGAAGAAGTAATACGAAGAAAAAGATTTTGTTTCAAAAAGTTTTAATTAAAAAATACAAGGGTTACAAAAGAATGCACAATTATCATAGGATCTATTACAGCAGAAAAAAGGCCTCAAGTCAAAATGAAAAAAGTGAAGTCTCCTCGTTTCACGGGATGTTTATATAATACAGAAATACGTCATAAGATTACACCCCTCTTGACAGTACAGTCCCAATCAGTGTACAATACGTAATCACAACCACTCCTCTTCCATTCTTTCGTTACTGTAACTAAAAAAAGTAACAAATTAATTTGTGTTGGGAAAGTCCCTCACACCACACTGTATGTTTTGTAAGCAAGAAATAAAGAAATATATAGCAATACAGTACTCATATACTTTAAACCTTGGTTACTATGTTTCATACATCATACATGTAACTTCAAAATGTAGTTTTTATAGTTAAAAAGTGTATGAATAGTCTCCCTATGCCTTTATGGCAGGAAAGGGTTAACCCTGCACTAGAGGCGAGGGGAATCTTCAAGGTCTGTCTGTACAAAAGTTACATTCTAATAGTAACAGAGGTTTTCTCTTTCCACTATAATGTGTATTTAGATATAGCAGACCAGTTATACAGGTTCACACAAGTAGGGGGGAGAAATATATAATAATAAAAAACACATTCTTCATAATCACTGACTTTTAAATCAGGGCCATACTCATTCTTTTAACAAGCTTAATCTAATACATTGATTCAAACAGATATATGTTTAATTTTCAGTGTTTCTGGAGTAGGGCTTTACATGGTGATGCGACCCTCTCCGTTTTGACGCGTGGCTTGGTCGCCTGGGATTCTGGTATTCCGACCAAAATCTAGTAGGGGGTGAGAAGGAGCGTGTTCCCTCAGGTGTCCGAGAGGTCATCATTCTTTGGTCAGGCTGGCTGTGACCTTTGACAATAATATATTTTTTTTTGTATCATTCCATTTGCGCTGTGGGGGTTGCTTAATGTCTGAAGGAGTCGACTGAAGTCTTCTTGTCCTCTGCAAAATCATGCAATTGGTCCACTGATGGATACATCTTGATATTTGTCTAGTATAGTGTGTTCATTAGATGGGTGAAATCCTCTTTCAGTGCCTCTGTGGCACTGTTTTCTTAGGCAGTTGGCCTCTGGTATGCGTGCCATTAGCATTAGCCACGCTTCTAAGAGGTTGGCAGTCGACTACGGCTCCTTTCGACCGATTAATCGACTATTCGACTAATAGGGGTCAGCCCTAATTACTACACAGGACAGAATGTTGCTTACTGTTTACTCATCAGATACCTCTGTACTCTGCATCCCACAGAGCCCTCTTCTCTCGCTGGAACGACTCAGAGCAACTCGTCCACACTATCCCTGGGGTGTCCCCGGGTATGATGCAGCTCATCATAGAGTACGCCTACACACGCTTTGTGCTGGTGACAGCAGAGAACGTGGAAGAGCTTCTGGTGGCTGCAGACCAGCTTCTCGTCACTGGCATAGTAGGAGCGTGCTCTGACTTCCTAGAAGGCCAGCTGTCTCTGGAAAACTGTGTCAGCATCTGGAGGTTCACGGACATTTACAACTGCCCTGACCTGAGGCGCAAGGCCCATCTCTTCATCGTGTGCCACTTTGAGGAGATGCTGCGCAGGAGTTTGTGGAGCTGTCCCCGCAGCAACTGGTGGACATCACCTCCGTTGGATCGACCACTCCCGTGAGGAGCGTAAAACACACATCCCTTTGCTGCTGCCCAAGGTAAATAATTGTATTACTGTGCATTACATTAAAACAACACTAGGTTCCAGTGGCGGCTGCTGACCAAATTCTTTGGTGAAGTACAAATTATTATATTATATATTAAATTATATTTTTAAAACATCCCCCACTGTGTGTGTCAGTGGTCAGTGGACACAGATGAAAACATAATAGCATTAGGTGACGGCGCACCTGACCAGACAGACATAGATGCAAAAAATTATATATTCGGTGACGGCGCACCTGACCAGACAGATGCAAACAATTACATATTCGGTGACGGCGCACCTGACCAGACAGATGATATTAGGTGACTCGTGACGGCACACCTAACCAAACACAGATGAAAACATATTAGGTGACAGCGCACCTGACCAGATGAAAACATATTAGGTGACAGCGCACCTGACCAGATGAAAACATATTAGGT
This sequence comes from Notolepis coatsorum, assembly GCF_963971535.1. Classification (NCBI taxonomy): domain Eukaryota; kingdom Metazoa; phylum Chordata; class Actinopteri; order Aulopiformes; family Paralepididae; genus Notolepis; species Notolepis coatsorum. The sequence goes on from NW_028171174.1 coordinate 15,461, forward strand.
GAAGGTGACAAGGAAAAGGAAAGGTGCAATTACCTACCTGGGTTCCATCCTAGAGGCAAATCTTTCCTGTGACAAAATGGCATCCAATGTAATAAAACTAAGTCAACCAACAAACTAGATTCTTGTACCGGATCTCCTCTCTGGTAAACAAGAATACCCTGAAGACTCTGGCAGGAGCACTCATTCAAGGGTACTACGACTATGCTTGCACCTCATGGTACCAAAGCATCTCAAAGGCACTAAAAACAAAATTACAAACAAACATCACAAAACAAACTGGTCAGACTACTGCTTGACCTTACTCCTAAAACCCACCTCACCCCTGCCCACTTTGACAACCTAGGATGGCTTAGAGTAGACGACAGAGTACAGCAACTTAAAATGGGCCTGGTCTACAAGATACACTACACCACTAAGATATTTTCATTTGCATGTAAAAATATTTCCCAAAGGTCAGTGAATACCACGACCACAACACCAGAGGGAGTTCCACAAATCATGTTCAACCCAGATTTGGCTCAAACATACTGTAGCTGCTGCTGCTATCAAACATAGTTACTGTAGCTGCTGCTGCTATCAAACATACTGTAGCTGCTGCTGCTATCAAACATACTGTAGCTGCTGCTATCAAACACATTGTAGCTGCTGCTTATTCCTTCAATAAAATCATAATTTTTTATTTTATTTTTTTTATTATAACTTTTTTTTTTATAAACTTAGAAATGAGATTGCATAGGTCTATGAATCGAGATTGCGATTTTTTTCCGATTAATTGCCCAGCCCTACTGTGTACAGTAAGTTAGCTTGGTGATCATCATTGTGATCATAAACGAAGCTAAAGGTAGCTAACAAAAATGGCTATCTTGTTGGCAAGCTTTTACAAACACTGTACTTACTTTTTCATCCTCAACTTTTTTTCTGATCCAGATGCATAAGTCCTCTCCATGTTGCTGATTTATACGTCGGTCCTAATAATGTTGGTGCAAAGTTTCATTTAGCCTACAGTGCTACTGCCTACACAGTAATGTTACTGACTACAGGGCTCTCCAAGCCCTCTCAAAGCAGGAAATAGGAAATAGGAAATTGTGTTCTCTGATTGGATCTCAAGGTTGTCAACACAATGTAACACGGCGTAAATGCCAATCAATCAAGTGAGCTAAGCCTCACTAACCGCCTTTTTTAAACTCCAATACCCTATTTTGATTGGATTATTATATTCTTAAGCCCTGCCCAGTGCACCAAATTTGCAGTGACTGATTGACAGCTGATAGCCTGACCAGCATCAATGTGTTATGGGATCAGGGTCAGAGAGCTGTCACTTGGACATTTTTGAAGAAAATAAAAATTCACTGGCATTGTTTTTTTCACAGAGGAAAACATTTATAATAAAAGAAAATGTTTAAAAAATATCTTTTTTTAATATAAAAATATGTAATAATATTTTTTTTCTTTTTTTCCGTCTGTATACTAGTGAAGGACTGCCTCACTAGTAGTCATGCAATAACCTCCACTGCTAGGTTCCCTAGTACAGTGGTTCTCAAACATTTGGGTCCAAACTTCCCTAGCAACAGAAACCGTTACGGTACAACCGTAAGTTGTACCCGCTGTCTGCTTGTCTCTTCCCAGGTTCGCATGGGCTTGATGAGGCCTGACTACCTCAGGCGCAACGTCCAGAACAACCCTGTGGTGAGGGACAGCCACGACTGCAGGCCCCTCATCCTCAGCGTCCTGAACCCCCCTGGCTCCGACAGGCTCCCAAACCCCCTGACCCGCCCACGCCGGCCCCAGGAGGTCCTATTGGCCATCGGAGGCTGGAGTAGCGGCATCCCGACCAATGGCATGGAGGCTTACGATATCCGAGCCGGTGGATGGATGGACGTGAGCGTTGAGGGGGAGAGTCCCCGGTGGGGCCACGGCACCGCTTATCTCCACGGTCTGGTCTACTGCGTCGGCGGCCAAGACGGTGGGCAGCGTCTCAGCAGTGTGAGCAGGTTCAACCCCGTCACTCGCAGCTGGCTGCAGGCGGCTCCCATGCACTCACGCCGCAGTGTGCTCAGCGTGGTCGTGTTGGACGGCTGTATCTACGCCATGGGAGGGTTCGACAATGGACACGTGGCACTGAACACCGCCGAGCGCTATGAGCCTGAAACCAACCAGTGGACAGTGATCTCACCCATGCTGGAGCACAGGAGCATGGCAGGGGCAGCAGCCCTCCAGGGCAAGGTGGGTGGAACTGAGGGACACAGGGTGCTAGATGAACACAAGGAACGTTAGATCAGAAATCATAAATGTCTTTATTGCCAAGTAAGCTTGCACATACAAAAGATGTGTCTGGGTCCTTTGGTGCAGTGATTCCCAACCTGGGGTCCGCGGACCCCCTGGGGGTCCGCCAGAGGGCGCAGGGGGTCCGCCAGACCACAGATGATTTGAGGTCCCTTTTTTTTTTTTTTTTTTTTTCTTTCAGAGAAATATTTAATTCGCATATTTTTATCATCAGAAGCATGAATAGTCTCTCCACTACAATAAAAAATAAAGATAAATAAATAAACATCTAGACATGATTTTTGAACGTTAACAGTAAGCTACCGGGTAGCCGCTAAAACGCGAATCAGTTGACTATCACTTTCTGTAGCTAGCCTAGCACGCTAGTTAACTTTCTCGGCTCGTCTGCAGTCAGCCGCCAGAGGCGAAAATGTGTGACAAACGAAAAGGAGATGACGGCAGCTCATCTGCAAAAGAAGTTAGGACCTACAGCAATCGCGAAAATTACATCACCATGGGCTTCACTGAGGGACCAGACAAACGACCCGAGTGTGTGATTTGTGGAGAAAAGTTGGCAAACTCGAGCCTGAAGCCCAGCAAGCTGAAGAGACATCAGGCGTCTAAGCACCCAGAAACCGTTGGGAAGGATCCGGACTTTTTTCGGAGGAAAGAACAGTCTCTCAAGGCGAACAAGCCTGTTGATGTTAGAGTAGCGTGGAGCAGGGGTGGCAGTGATTTACAGAAGGCTACCGAAGCCTCCTTTGAGTGTTCGCTTTTAATTGCAAAAGCAAAGAAACCGCACAATATTGGCGAGCAGCTCATCAAACCAGCCTGCATCAAAATGGTTTAGAAACTGTGCGGCCCACAGGTGGCGGATAAACTAAAATCAGTACCACTCTCGAACAATGTAGTGAAAGACCGAATTGATAAGATGTCAAGTGATTGCGAGCAGCAGCTGTCAGAAAAGCTTAGAAAGGGTCCATTTGCCATACAACTTGATGAAACTACAACTGTCGCAGACGAGGCTGTGCTCATCGTTTATGTGCAATATATCGAAAATGAGGATCTGAAGCAGGACATTCTCATGTCAGTCAACCTTACTACCACCACTCGAGGTGAGGATATTTTTACTGCAGTGGATTCTTACTTCATTCAACATAAATGCAAACCGTTCACCATTAGGGCCTGATTTGAGAGGATGAATACAGGATTTGAATATTGGCTAAAATTTTGAAATACATATGGTGCAAGATTAGATTTGTTGATTGAAGGCACAAGTCAAAGAAGCATAGTGGGTCTAATTATGATGCATATGCCTGTGTATAAGCAGTTTGTTATTAAAATGACAAAAAAAAGTATTAAAATGACAAAAAAAAGTATTTTATGGTATTTTATTAGGAGGGGGGTCCAGGAATTTCATCAGAGATGTTTGGGGGTCCCTGGGGGAAAAAAGGTTGGGAACCCCTGCTTTGGTGCATCAACATTAACAGACAATTAAAGTAGAATGAAATCAAATGGAATATATAAACTAAATTAGAATATTCTTTCTTATTACAGGTTTACATCTGTGGTGGACTGTGTCTGTTCACAGCTGAGTGCTACAGCCCAGACACCGACCAGTGGACTCTGATCGCCCCCATGAGCAGCAGGCGTGCCGGAGTGGGAGTCGCTGCATACGGAGGACAAGTCTATGCGGTAGGTGCACACGGAGACAAATGCTTTATACTAGATATTTCTATAGATATGTATCATTTGACTTGCAATGCTGCTGTGATGCCCTCATTTCCCTAAGTGGATTAATACAGTGTCTGCCTGCCTGCCTGAGCCACACACTAAAACATTCCTCTCATGTGTCCTGTCCTCAGGTGGGAGGGTTTGACGGTGGACACTCCCTGCGTAGCGCGGAGGCCTACAGCCCCTTGACTGACTCCTGGAGCGCCCTGCCAGACATGCTCACCCCCCGCAGCCACTTTGGCATCGCGGTGCTGGACGACCTGCTCTTCGTGGTCGGAGGCTCCAATGGCTTCACCTCCATCTCCAACAAGGTAGAGCACTACGACCAGTGCAGCGACAGGTGGACTGCAGCCGAGGACATGAAGATCCAGCGCTGTTACCTAAGCTGCTGCATAATGCATGGTCTGCCATTTTACATGAGCCAGTACGCTGCTCCCCGTGGAGGAGGAGGAGGAGGAGGAGGAGGAGGAGCAGGAGGAGGAGGAAGAGGAGGAGGAGGAGCAAGAGGAGGAGGATGAGGAGGAGGAGGAGGAAGAGGAGGAGGAAGAGGAGGAGGAGGAGGAGCAGGAGGAGGAGGAAGAGGATGAGGAGGAGGAGGAGGAGCAGGAGGAGGAAGAGGAGGAGGAGGAGGATGAGCAGGAGGAGGAAGAGGACCAAGAGGAGGATGAGGAGGAGGATGAGGAGCAGGAGGAGGAAGATGAGGAGGATGAGGAATAGGAGGAGGAGGAGGAAGATGAGGAGGAAGAGGAGGAGCAGGAGGAGGAGGAATAGGAGGAGGAGGAGGAAGAGGAGGAGGAGGAGGAAGAGGATGAGGAGGAGGAGGAGCAGGAGGAGGAAGAGGAACAGGAAGAGGAGGAAGAGGAGGAGGAGGAGGAGGAAGAGGAGGAGGAGGAGGAGGAGCAGGATGAGGAGGAAGAGGAGGAGGAGCAAGAGGAGGAGCAAGAGGAGGAGGAGGAGGAGCAGGAGGAGGAGCAGGAGGAGGAGCAGGAGGAGGAGGAGGAGGAAGAGGAGGAGGATGAGGAAGAGGAGGAGGAGGAAGATGAGGAGGATGAGGAGGAGGAGGAGCAGGAGGAGGAGGAAGAGGAAGATGAGGAGGAAGAGGAGGAGGAGGAGGAGGATGAGGAAGAGGATGATGAGGAGGAAGATGAGGAGGAGGAGGAGCAGGAGGAAGAGGAGGAGGATGAGGAGGAGGAGGAAGAGGATGAGGAGGAGGATGAGGAGCAGGAGGAGGAGGAAGAGGAGGAGGAGGAGGAGGAGGAGGAAGAGGAGGAGGATGAGGAGGAGGAGCAGGAGGAGGAAGAGGAGGAGGAATAGGATGATGAGGAGGATGAGGAGCAGGAGGAGGAAGAGGAGGAGGAGGAGGAGGAAGAGGAGGAGGAGCAGGAGGAGGAAGAGGAGGAGGAATAGGAGGAGGATGAGGATGGTGAGGAGGATGAGGATGGTGAGGAGGAGGAGGAGAAGGATGAGGAGGAAGATGAGGAAGATGATGGGGAGGAGGAAGAGGAAGATGAGGAGGAGGAGGAGGAGGAAGATGAAGATGAAGAGGATGATGATGAGAAGAAGGATGAGGAGGAAGATGAGGAAGAGGAGGAGGAGGATGATGAAGATGAGGAGGATGAGGAAGATGAGGAGGAGGAGGAAGAGGAGGAGGAGGAGGAAGAGGAGGAGGATGAGGATGAAGAAGAGGAGGAGAAGGATGAGGAGGAGGAAGAGGATGATGTGGAAGATGAGGAGGAGGAGCAGGAGGAGGAGGAGGAAGAGGAGGATGAGGAGGAGGATGAGGAAGAGGAGGAGGAGCAGTAGGAGGAGGAAGAGGAGGAGGAGGAAGATGAGGAAGAGTAGGAACAGGAGCAGGAGGAAGAGGAGGATGATTAGGAGGAAGAGTAGGAGGAGGAGGAGGAGGATTAGGAGGAGGAGGAAGATGAGGAAGAGTAGGAAGAGGAGGAGGAGGCGGAGGAGGAAGAGGAGGAAGAGGAGAAGGAGGAAGAGGAGGATGAGGAGGAGGAAGAGGATGAGGAGGAGGAGGAGGAAGATGATGAGGAAGAGGAGGAGGAGGACGAAGATGAGGATGAGGAGGAAGATGAGGAGGAAGATGAGGAAGAGTAGGAGGAGGAAGAGTAGGATGAGGAGGAGGAGGAGGAGGAGGAGGAGGAGGAGGAGGAGGAGGAAGAGGAGGAGGAGGCAGCAGGGGATCCATCTAAGAACCTTAAACATTTATTAGACCAAAATAAATCCTAAGAAATTAATAAATTACTATCAGCCAAAGGTGGTGCATTTCTTTCTTCTAGTAATTGAGACAATATCTGTTTTTAGTTTGTGTAATGTAATGTAATATCTGTTTTTAGCTTGTGTAATGTAATGTAATATCTGTTTTTAGTTTGTGTAATGTAATGTAATATCTGTTTTTAGTTTGTGTAATGTAATGTAATATCTGTTTTTAGTTTGTGTAATGTAATGTAATATCTGTTTTTAGTTTGTGTAATGTAATGTAATATCTGTTTTTAGTTTGTGTAATGTAATGTAATATCTGTTTTTAGTTTTCGTAATGCACATAATATGGGAACTTTTATCCATATGGTTGAGCCTGTTAGGATTTGCACCCCCAACCCAAGAAGATTGCAGATCACTCTCTCTATATGGAGGTAAAAAAGAAAATATGGTCAAAATAATTGGCATAAAAAGGGCACTTTTTTATGAGGCACAAAAGGGGCAGGTGCTTGTGCACCCGTTGGGCTCTATGTGTGCACGTGCCTGCTCGCTGTGCCCTTGAGCAAGGCACCTCAGCTTTAACCGCTCCAGTGTTAGCTGCTCAGGGGCCAGTAGTAGAGTGCCCCCCCTCCACACTGTGGTGCTGTACCGGGTCACAAGGCAGCCCCCCCCCCCCCCCCCCCCCCCCCCCTCCACACTGTGGTGCTGTACCGGTCACAAGGCAGCCCCCCCCCCTCCATACTGTGGTGCTGTACCGGTCACAAGGCAGCCCCCCCCCCCCTCCACACTGTGTGGTGCTGTACCGGTCACAAGGCTGGCAGCCCCCCCCCCCTCCACACTGTGGTGCTGTACCGGTCACAAGGCTGGCAGCCCCCCCCCCCTCCACACTGTGGTGCTGTACCGGTCACAAGGCTGGCAGCCCCCCCCCCCTCCACACTGTGGTGCTGTACCGGTCACAAGGCTGGCAGCCCCCCCCCCCTCCACACTGTGGTGCTGTACCGGTCACAAGGCAGCCCCCCCCCCCCCCTCCACACTGTGGTGCTGTACCGGTCACAAGGCTGGCAGCCCCCCCCCCCTCCACACTGTGGTGCTGTACCGGTCCATACCGCTTTATACCGTCCACACCCTAGTGTGTGTGTGTGTGTGTGTGTGTGTGTGTGTGTGTGTGTGTGTGTGTGTGTGTGTGTGTGTGCGTGCGTGCGTGCGTGCGTGCGTGTGTGTGTGTGTGTGTGTGTGTGTGTGTGTGTGTGTGTGTGT
>NW_028171173.1:0-1000 GCF_963971535.1 Notolepis coatsorum
TGCCCTATTGGTGCTCTTCCAATGGTCTAAACTTGACCATGTGCCCCACGGTTAAATAATATCACGCAAAAGTGCCCTTTTGAGTGAAAGAAATGAGAGGACGTGCCCTATTTGTGCCCCCACGGTTGAAAAACGTGCGCTAAAGTGCCCTTTTGAGTGGAGAAAATTAGAGGACATGCCCTATCGGTGCCCCTCTAATGGTTAAACGTGAACATTTTTGCTAAATATGGGGTATGCTTGGGGATAACTATATATAAAACGTTATACACTGTTATCTTCATTTTAAGGGTAAATTGGTTTTGCGGCTCCAGATGAATTTTAGTTTGTGGGAGGGGGAATGGCTCTTTTGATAGTAAAGGTTGCTGACCCCTGCCCTAGAGCATGGCCCAGGGAGTGCTTAGTGTGGGGGGTTTTGTTTCACTTCAGGTGCATAAACAAATAAACAAACTTGAAACTTGCATCTGCACCTGCATCTGGGTCTCTGGGCAGAATAGTCAGCCAGGCTGGGGTCAAAGCCAGACACACACACACACACGCACGCACACACACACACACACACACACACACACACACACACACGCACGCACGCACGCATGCATTAACCTGTTCATTTCTGCAACTAGGGTGGATGGTACTGTAGGGCTGGGGGCGATTCTTGCTCAAATGTGAATCACGATTTTTCTCTCTAAGAATTGAGATCACAATTCTCTCACACGATTCTTATTTTTTCAATAAAATAATTGATTGCACTCTTTCTTAAACAGACAACATAATATATCAAAGTGCTTGACTTAAACTTAAACATAACATATATGAAAGTGCTTGACTTAAACTTAAAAGTCTATTGTAACATACAAAATAACTCAAGTCAGAATCGTCATCATTTAAAAAAAGTTAACTTAACTTTTTTTTTTTATCTTTTTTAATAAAAAATATCTTCATCATTTAGAAATGAGATTGCATATGTCTATGAATCGAGATCGTGATTTTATTTCGATTA
>NW_028171172.1:0-56000 GCF_963971535.1 Notolepis coatsorum
TGAACACAAAATAAATCAGCGGCCATTGTACATCAAAGCATGTACATGTACATGTGTGTGTGTGTGTGTGTGTGTGTGGTGTGTGATATGCAGGCCTCGCCATAGTTCAAAGGTGTTTGAGAGGGTTCAATCCTTTGATGTGGTGTGTGTGTGTGTGTGTGTGTGTTGTAATCAATGCTATTTCATTTAGCATAGTCCCAATTCCATTGATAGCACACACACACACACAGTGTGTGCTATCAATGGAATTGTGCTACATGCTATGCTACACAATCCATGCATATATAGGTCACAATGTGCTGCAAGTTCAAAGCTGTTGGATAGGGGTCATGCCCTTTGATATTTGTGTGTGTGTGTGTGTGTGTGTGTGTGTGTGTGTGTGTGTGTGTGTGTGTGTGTGTGTGTGTGTGTGTGCAGCATGGTGGCCTATATATGCCTATATATGCCTATATATGCATGGATTGTGTAGCATAGCATGTAGCACAATTCCATTGATAGCTCTCTCCGATCGGAGCTACCAAAGTCGTTGGTGCTGCTGCTGCTGGAGCTACCAAAGGTCCGGTCGTTGGTGCCGCTGCTGGAGCTACCAAAGGTCCGGTCGTTGGTGCTGCAACCGCGGGTCCAAACGCCAGCTTCGTTTTAGATTTATCTTTTTTTATTGGAAGAATTAGTACATATTTATACATTTCAGTTATCAAAATGATACAACTTCCATTTCCTTCCCCATTCCTATCCCCTAATCCCACCATCCCACCCAGTGAGGGCGACTACAAACATACATAAAAATAAAAGAAAAAAGAAAAAAGAAAGAAAAAAAAGAGATAAAATAAAAATAAAAAATAGACATTTAAATAATTAAACAAAAGTACAGATGTGGCAGACAAAGCTACGCAAAAGAAAAATTAAGTAAAATTAAAATAAAACAAAGATAAAACAAAGATATTTTTATATATACATACCGTAATAATAATATATAATATAAGTGTTACTCTCCATTTTAGTAGCGTAATTTCCAGATGGTAAAACAAATAAAATGGAAAGTAAATTTAACACCCTTAGCAGACCACCACAATGCCATCTCCCCAGCCATGCGTGGGCTAGCAGTGTCATGAAGATAGATAGGGGGTGGAGGGGGGTCATGAGGTCCCAAGTTTGGATGGAGTCATATGGGTTTTGAAATGAGATAGGAAGGGCTGCCATGTTATGTGGAAGATATCTGTGTGGTCTTGTGTAGTAAATCTGATTTTCTCTATATGTATAAGAGACATGACATCCCTCATCCAGTGTAAGTGTGAAGGGGGAGTGGCTGCCTTCCAGTTGAATAGGATGAGGTGTCTGGCAATGAGTGAGGCAAAGGCCATGGCATTGGATTGCCCAATAGATATTGCAGTGTTTTCCGGTGTCAAGCCAAATAGTGCAATAAGAGGGCATGGGTCAATATTCATAAAAAATATGTCTGAATAAGATTTAAAAATGGAAGTCCAGAAAGGGGCCAGTACTGGACAATGCCAGAACATATGAATAAGTGAGCCAGGGGCTTGGTGACACCGGTCGCATGTGGGATCCATGCCAGGATTTATCTTCGCCAGTCTAGTCTTTGACCAATATAGACGGTGGAGGAGCTTGAACTGTATCAGTGAATGGCGGGCACATATTGAAGAAGAGTGTATTCGGGCAAGAGCGTTTTCCCATTCTTTGTCTGTAAATTGATGATTTAGATCGGACTCCCAGTTTTGTCTTATAGCCAATACTGAGGAGGGTAGGGATAGGGATATGATGTTATATAGTTTAGATATTGAGCCTTTGATTACAACCTTCACCTCCAAGATGCGATCGATCAAAGTTTTTGGGGGTGTATGGGGGAACTGGTCAAATTTGCTCTTAACAAAATCACGTATCTGTAGATATCTGAAAAAATTTGTTTTTGGTAAGTTAAACTTTAGGGACAGTTGTGTGAAAGACATAAAAGAACTGTCTTGGTACAAATCATAAATGTTCAGAATGCCCTTCTTAAACCAGTTGCTGAAGGTTTCATCCACCATAGAGGGAGGGAAAAGGACGTTTTTGTGGACAGGTGACAACTGTGACATGGCGTGGAGACCAAAGTGTTTTCTAAACTGGGACCAGATCCGGAGGGAGTGTTGTACTAAGAGGTTGTTGGTATACTGGGCGGTTGTGACTGGGAGCGAAGAGCAGACTAAGGATTGCAAAGATGTTCTAGAACAAGATGCCCTTTCCATGTCCACCCATGCCGGTACCCACTGACAGAGTCCGTAGTGGGAGTGACTCCAGTAGAGAATGCTGTGAATATTTGCAGCCCAATAGTAGACCAAGAAATTGGGTAGTGCGAAGCCTCCCTGTGATTTAGGCTTCTGGAGGGCCATTTTATTTATTCGGACTGGGCGTTTGTTCCAAATAAAATCTGATATTGCCTTGTCGAGGGCTTTGAAAAATGACTTTGGAATAAAGGTTGGAATATTTTGAAATAAGTACAGAAATTTCGGTAATGTGTTCATTTTCACAGTGTTCACTCTGCCAACAAGTGATAAAGGAAGTGATGACCATCTGATAAAATCCTGCTTGGTGCGCTCCAGTAGAGGGGTGAAGTTGGACGCTATGAGATTAGAATGTTTATGTGTTATCGTTGTGCCAAGGTAACGGAAGCTGCTTGGGGAAAGCTTGAAGGGGAACCGTTACATATTCACAGTATACAATTATTCAAATAAGTGTTAGGTAAATCATCAAATACATGTTTCACACACACACACATATATATAAGACCGTGTAATTACCTGGTGGTTCCCAATCGGCGCTCCCATCAGATTCATGGGTGGTCGAATCGCTGTCCGCTGACTCGGATGAAGAAGCTATGACCACAGCGGCCTTCCTCTTCCTCGAACTGCGTCGGGGAGAGCCGATCCCGGTCCCGGGGCGAGACGCGTTGCTGGGCCCAGCAACGGTCTCACGGCTCTCTCCGATCGGAGCTACCAAAGTCATTGGTGCTGCTGCTGCTGGAGCTACCAAAGTTCCGGTCGTTGGTGCCGCTGCTGGAGCTACCAAAGGTCCGGTCGTTGGTGCTGCAACCGCGGGTCCAAACGCCAGCTTCGTTTGAACAAACCGATCCGCTGTCGGTTTGTCGCCTCGCTTACCTACACTACGTCTCCTCATACTGAACTAATAATCTAAATGGAACTACTAACTGATCAAACTACTATTACTACTACTGAAATATACTACCTAGACTACACACTAATCCCTCACAATAGTACTACTACTTAGCACGACTAAGTACTTTCTAAAGCACAGCTGAAACCTTACAATTATTCTGATACTACCACTATACTGTATAACACTATAAATATAGACTATAGGCTGATCTCAATTCAAATATCTCTCTCTCAATCTCTCTCTCTCTATCGCTCTATCTATCTCTCTCTCTCTCTCTCTCCTCCAAAACCTCATCGATTCTGGGATCGCGCAAACGTTTTATACCTGTGGTCACATTGGCCACTGCATCTGGCCAATCAAATGCCAGATTCATTGTGGGGTACAATATTCACCCTCATGTGATAGTGTTAGAAAATAGGGGGACACTGCCACCTAGTGAAATTTGAGAGGAAATGCAGTTTCCTGTTCAAATTTTCTGCCAAAAGCTCCGCGGTGAAGTTCAGACGGGGAAAATCGAAAAAAGATGTAAACAGATCAAAGACGCTGTAAAGCGTCTTCGGCAACTCGAGCATGGCCGGGAATGACGTGTTAAAGCGTTTTCCGGCACCCAAAGTGTTAAGAATCACAGAGTTTGAAATTAAGCCACTTCTGAACTACATTGGAAAATACTCAAAGTGCTGAATAATAACTGTATAAAATAGATATTGATTTAAGTTAAAAGAATATGATTAGAAAACTATATAAGTGGAATTAATGATAAAAGACTGTGATTCTGGTCAAGTATAAAGCTGTTTTGAGTAAAAAATGGTATCTATGTGTTCATCTGGTGATCCTCGATTCAAAAATATACATCTTGAATTATAAAACAAAACTATAAAGTAAATTTAGACAGGAAAGCTATTCTTTGATTGGAAACAAAGGAGAACAGCTATTGGGCTCCAAAGGACAGCCCTTAGTTCAAATTCAAACTTAGAGAGCCCGTGATTGGAGGAAAACATCTTCTTGACGTCACTCCTGTGACATCACGCAGACACTCCCGGCTCATTGATAAAAGGGGACAGGCTGAGCGGGGAGGGAACACAAGAAAAACGGAACGGACACAAGAACACACCCACCTTCACACAGAGGAGCGGCAGCAGGAACAAAGGAACACACGGAGAAGAACGAGAACAGAATCCTCTTTGTTGTCAGCAGAGAACAAAGACAATCAAGAACTACCATCCTTTAATCTACTTTCTTAGTCTAGTTTGGATCGCAGACGGCATAGTGTCTAGTGATCACGACTATAGCGTTCTTTATTTTAATTGAAACAGATCATTTTTGTATGACTTTGTGGATTTTAATAAACCACTACTTTTGAAATAACTACACTCTCCTCTTCATTCTCCTGCATAGCCGCCGTGAAGCAAGGCCAGTTTCCTGGTCTTTGAAAGTAGTACAAGGGAAGTAGGACGGACAAATCACAACGCAGAGGGACTTAGCTGGTTCTGTATAACAGAACCATTCACCCTTGTAACTTCACGAGATTTTACAATCAGCCACATTAATACACAATGGCAATGTAGCCGGGTTATTTTTTGACAGGTTTACTGCACCCCAGAATTTAGCTGGGTTAGAGTAGGAATTCGAGACTAAGTCTAAAAAGTAATCAGATTTAGCCTTCCTCACAGCTGCAGTAGTTCTATTTCTAAGTTGTCTGAAGGAAAGCCAGTCTTGCGTATCCCCAGTGCGTCTAGCACGTGACCACGCAGAGTTCCGCTCAGAAAATAATGCTGACAGCTCACTTGAGAACCACGGTGCCACCCTATCCTTAATCCTAGTCATTTTATAAGGAGCATGTTTATCTACAAAGCAATTAAATGTCTTTATAAAAGAATCCAGTGCAGTTTAAACATTATCAGACCCTGCTAAACATAGACTATTATTAGTAGCAATGTCCTCCAAAAAGGTTTGGGGGTTAAAGATTTTAAGATTTCTCCTTTGAACAATACGCGGTCTTGATTTCAGCAGTTTTGTGGATCTAACACAGACCGTAGGACAATAATCACTAATGCCTAAATCAAATACACCACTAGCAGAGATCCTGTCACATCTGTTAGAAAATATCAAGTCAATGAGAGTGGATTTAGCATGATCTTTAGGGTTTGGTCTAGTGCTCTCAGTAATCAACTGAGTAAGGCAGAGGTTACCACTCACCTCCTTCAGGTAACTAGAAGCAGCATTTCGCCAGGCCAAGTTAAAATCACCCAGCACTAGCATCTCTGAATTAGAATATAATGACAGTATATCCATAATTTTATCAGTAGCACTAGCCTCAGCTTTGGGAGGCCTATAGACACCAATCAAAACTAAAGAGTTACAAGGCCCCAAATCAACCTTCAGCACAAGTAATTCGAAACACTTTGGAACTGTGATGGTATTCAATACTGAAACAGACAAACAGGATTTACATACATTGCAACACCACCCCCTCTGCCAGCTCTGTCGCTTCTATATAAATTATAGTGCTGTAAAGCTGCAGATGAGTCATTGTCAGATTTTTTTAACCAGGTTTCCGATAAAACCAGAACATCAGGATCAGCCTGAGATACTAAAATGTTCAGATGGTCTAACTTATGTTGTTGAAGGAGGCTTCGTATGTTTAAATGGATTAGGCCAAGCTCTTTCCTATCCTTGAAGGCAGATGGGCTGTTCAGACTAACTGTGGCAGAGACTGTATCATTAGGTACAGAGGTTATGGGAACAGAAACCTGAGACAAGGGGTGTACATATCTCTCATTTTTAAGATCCACCAGGTTACTCCTGACCACACCCCTCTCTTCTACATAACTGCGCCTACCACGCGACAAACCATCACATACAACAGAGATATTTTTAGGAGTAGGTCCATCAATAGGGCTTTGATCCGCCTGATCCCTGGGAGTGGCTTTAAAAACATGGACACAAGGAACTAACACTACAGAAGGTTAACCCTTTCACAACCACACTACAGAAGGTTAACCTTTCACTACCACACTACAGAAGGTTAACCCTTTCACAACCACAATACAGATGGTTAACCTTTCACTACCACACTACAGAAGGTTAAACCTTTCACTACCACACTACAGACAGTTAACCTTTCACTACCACACTACAGAAGGTTAACCCTTTCACAACCACACTACAGAAGGTTAACCCTTTCACTACCACACTACAGACATTTAGCCTTTCACTACCACACTACAGAAGGCTAACCCTTTCACTACCACACTACAGAAGGTTAACCCATTCAATACCACACTACAGAAGGTTAACCTTTCACTACCACACTACAGAAGGTTAACCTTTCACTACCACACTACAGAAGGTTAACCCTTTCACAACCACAATACAGACGGTTAACCTTTCACTACCATACCACAGAAGGTTAACCGTTCACTACCACACTACAGAATGTTAACCCTTTCACAACCACACTACAGATGGTTAACCCTTTCACTACCACACTACAGACGGTTAACCTTTCACTACCACACTACAGAAGGGTAACCCTTTCACTACCACACTACAGAAGGTTAACCCTTTCACTACCACACTACAGAAGGTTAACCCTTCACTACCACTATACAGAAGGTTAACCCTTTCACTACCACACTACAGACGGTTAACATTTCACTACCACACTACATAAGGTTAACCCTTTCACTACCACACTACAGAAGGTTAACCTTTCACTACCACACTACAGAAGGTTAACCCTTTCACTACCACGATACAGACGGTTAACATTTCACTACCACACTACAGAAGGTTAACCCTTTCACTACCACTACAGAAGGTTAACCATTTCACTACCACACTACAGATGGTTAACCCTTTCACTACTACACTACAGAAGGTTAACCCTTTCACTACCACACTACAGACGTTTAACCTTTCACTACCACACTACAGAAGGCTAACCCTTTCACAACCACACTACAGAAGGTTAACCCATTCACTACCACGCTACAGAAGGTTAACCTTTCACTACCACACTACAGAAGGTTAACCCTTTCACAGCCACAATACAGACGGTTAACCTTTCACTACCACACCACAGAAGGTTAACCGTTCACTACCACACTACAGAAGGTTAACCCTTTCACAACCACACTACAGAAGGTTAACCCTTTCACTACCACACTACAGACGTTTAACCTTTCACTACCACACTACAGAAGGTTAACCCTTTCACTACCACACTACATAAGGTTAACCTTTCACTACCACACTACAGAAGGTTAACCCTTTCACTACCACACTACAGAAGGTTAACCCTTTCACTACCACACTACATACGTTTAACATTTCACTACCACACTACAGAAGGTTAACCCTTTCACTACCACACTACAGACGGTTAACCCTTTCACTACCACACTACAGAAGGTTAACCTTTCACAACCACACTACAGAAGGTTAACCCTTTCACTACCACACTACAGACGTTTAACCTTTCACTACCACACTACAGAAGGTTAACCCTTTCACTACCACACTACAGAAGGTTAACCTTTCACTACCACACTACAGAAGGTTAACCCTTTCACTACCACACTACAGAAGGTTAACCCTTTCACTACCACACTACAGACGTTTAACCTTTCACTACCACACTACATAAGGTTAACCATTTCACTACCACACTACAGACGGTTAACCCTTTCACTACCACACTACAGACGTTTAACCTTTCACTACCACACTACAGAAGGTTAACCCTTTCACTACCACACTACAGACGTTTAACCTTTCACTACCACACTACAGAAGGTTAACCCTTTCACTGCCACACTACAGAAGGTTAACCCTTTCACTACTACACTACAGAAGGGTAACCCTTTCACTACCACACTACAGGAGGTTAACCGTTCACTACCACACTACAGAAGGTTAACCCTTTCACAACCACACTACAGAAGGTTAACCCTTTCACTACCACACTACAGATGTTTAACCTTTCACTGCCACACTACAGAAGATTAACCCTTTCACTACCACACTACAGAAGGTTAACCTTTCACTACCACACTACAGAAGGTTAACCCTTTCACTACCACACTACAGAAGGTTAACCCTTTCACTACCACACTACAGACGTTTAACCTTTCACTACCACACTACAGAAGGTTAACCTTTCACTACCACACTACAGACAGTTAACCTTTCACTACCACACTACAGAAGGTTAACCCTTTCACAACCACACTACAGAAGGTTAACCCTTTCACTACCACACTACAGACGTTTAACCTTTCACTACCACACTACAGAAGGCTAACCCTTTCACTACCACACTACAGAAGGTTAACCCATTCACTACCACACTACAGAAGGTTAACCTTTCACTACCACACTACAGAAGGTTAACCCTTTCACAACCACAATACAGACGGTTAACCTTTCACTACCACACCACAGAAGGTTAACCGTTCACTACCACACTACAGAAGGTTAACCCTTTCACAACCACACTACAGAAGGTTAACCCTTTCACTACCACACTACAGACGTTTAACCTTTCACTACCACACTACAGAAGGTTAACCCTTTCACTACCACACTACAGAAGGTTAACCTTTCACTACCACACTACAGAAGGTTAACCCTTTCACTACCACACTACAGAAGGTTAACCCTTTCACTACCACACTACAGACGTTTAACCTTTCACTACCACACTACAGAAGGTTAACCCTTTCACTACCACACTACAGAAGGTTAACCCTTTCACTACCACACTACAGAAGGTTAACCTTTCACTACCACACTACAGAAGGTTAACCCTTTCACTACCACAATACAGATGGTTAACCTTTCACTACCACACTACAGAAGGTTAACCTTTCACTACCACACTACAGACAGTTAACCTTTCACTACCACACTACAGAAGGTTAACCCTTTCACAACCACACTACAGAAGGTTAACCCTTTCACTACCACACTACAGACGTTTAACCTTTCACTACCACACTACAGAAGGTTAACCCTTTCACTACCACACTACAGAAGGTTAACCCATTCACTACCACACTACAGAAGGTTAACCTTTCACTACCACACTACAGAAGGTTAACCCTTTCACAACCACAATACAGACGGTTAACCTTTCACTACCACACCACAGAAGGTTAACCTTTCACTACCACACTACAGACAGTTAACCGTCTGTAGTGTGGTAGTGAAAGGTTAACCGTCTGTAGTGTGGTAGTGAAAGGTTAACCGTCTGTATTGTGGTTGTGAAAGGGTTAAGAAAAAGGGGGGAATTCATTAAAGAATTGTCTGTTTCTGTGTTCCATAATTCACATCGTTCATATCACTCACCCCGCTGGCCAGCGCTCACATCCAGTCAGTGCAGTTGATGTAAAACAAGTTAATACGACATGACATGTGCAAGTTGCTGAGAAAAGCTATATAAATACGCCACACACACATCAGATAACCATGTCTGAAATGGAATGTGAGCGCAGATAACTTCCAAGGAAATGCCTGAGGATCAGAACCTCTCCAGAAACGTCTGCTTGCCTCACCAGGCAAGCGGCAAAACTCTCTCTAATGCCTCTGAGTAAACTAAGTTTCCAGTTTGTTTATTAGTTGTCATAGTAAAATACAGAATATTTTTCCATTAAATGCTTTTTTCTGTATGAGCCCCTGGGAGTGTGCTAGATAAAAATAGATAAAAAGTATAAAATAGAAAATGTCAAAAGTACGTAAATACAAAAAGTGTTCAGTCAATATACATATATACAATATACAATACAGAGTAAAATGAGTAACAGTGAGGTACAAACTTAGGGTAAGGTGCAATGAGGTATGAATTGTAGTGCAAATCTCTTTACCAATAAATATAATGTGTGTTAAAGGGAGTAAAGTGGGTGTTACGGTGAGTGTTTTGAGTCTCTCTGTACTGGCCATGAGGCTCCGGTAGCACTTGCCTGACCGCAGCGGTTCAGTTCAGTTCACGGAAGCAGCGCAAAATACAGTGTTTCTCGTACTACACCGTTAGCGGTCTCTGCAGAAACATCCTCTTTTGGTGTGAATAAGGGTTAATATTTCATGTTTTGGTGCAATTAGATTAGATTGATTAGATAGATTAGATTAGATTGTACTTTATTGTCATTATATTTCCATACAACGAGATTTGGGACTCAAGCTTAATAAGGTGCAGTAATAAAATCCCAAGTAATAAAAGAGAAACACAAAATCCTATACAGAAACATTAAATGCTATACAATAAGACAATGTTACAGTCCTGTACAATATACAAAATAACAACAATATGCAGAATAGCAGCAATACACAAATAACAATCACAGTGTCAGACGGTAGTGGGTGGGCATTGCACTGTGGATATCGCACATCAGGATGGTGCACAGTGTGGGAGGAGGGGGAAGGTGAGTTATTGGTGCATGTTAGAGGTCAGGGTGGTGACGTCTCTGGGGAAGAAACGGTCTCTGAGCCTGTTGGTTCTGGCTCCGATGCACCTGTAACGCATGCCCTGATGGCAACAGGTGGAACAGGTGGAAGCCAGGGTGTGAGCTGTCCTTTGTATAATGTTTAAATTAAGTATTTAGATGGGATTAGACTAGCGGGCGATTGAAAAATAAAAGATAGCAATGACCAAAAAACAAGTTGATAGCCTGGTAGGTAGATCACCATCTGCCTCTTGCTGCCTATAGTCTGTTTCATATTTGATCAATAATTACATTAATTATATTGTTTACATTGTTTATTTGTTCTCGTATTTTTATATTCAGATCTAATTTTATTGCCAATTATGTCTTTCTACTATTATTACCCTCCCCCCTCCCCCCCATGCTGTTATGACGCCCGAATTTCCCCAAGGGGATCAATGAAGGAATATATTATCCTAGTTTCAAACAGAATAATCAAGATACAGTAGATGCAAATAGATATTATTAAATTATTTAAGAATATATATATATATATTTTTAAAACACAACTGTACTGTATGTAGTATCATTGAAGCAAATATGTGACACGAATAGCAGGCAAGGAAATGTTTGAACACGTGAACATAATGGATATAATCTTTATACTTTATCTATTTTTATCTACCAAACTCTCAGGAGCATAACGGAAAAAAGCATTTTTCCGTTCCATTTTTGAAACAACTAAGAATACAATTGACTGTATAGGACTACACTGATAATGTAAGACTACATAACAAACCTTGAATACGCATTCATTTTTTTTTTTAAATGCCACGTTCTCTTTCATAAGCACACAGGACATAACCAATAAACCACAGAGGCTCTGCAGTAATGAAGAAATTACATCAATGTCATGTGAGAATGGAAATCAAATCATGTTGTTTTTCTCCCCCCCCCGCCCCCCCTACAGTTTGATTCGCTCGCTATTTCCCTCTCACCGTTTGATTGGACGATATTTTTTAAATCTAGGTTCTCAGCCACCCAGGAAATGTCACCAAACTCTCATCCAGTGTGTCTCTTCTCTCTGTGGCTGGACTCACCGATAAAAGCAAACCTTTGCGTGTTCTCAGTCGGGACAAAAGTTAATACGGTATAGAATACAGCGTAGTGGTCAATATGTACAATATACAAATACTGCAACAAAATGACTGTAAACATCTATGTTTCTTTATATACTGTTCCCTAAGGAGGGGACCTGTTTTCAAGTAAGTAGACTTCTATTTCTGTTCTCTGTAAGCATGCCTTGAATAAATGTATCTCTAATTCGATCAACCTTGCTATTTGCATTTCCTATACCTCATGAATACGCTTCACTCTTATTGGATAATAATTTCAGTATGATGATAGTTTAATCTAATATGGGTGTCAGCAAGGGTGTACATTATGATGTTACAGTAAGTTAGGAGGCCGTCTCTTAACTGTATACCTTAATTTCAACAAGACACGGTTTAGCAGCAATTTCATACATATAGACACAATGAATAATAATAAATAATAACTAGACAATTCCGCGCGGGGGAAATTGTGAAAGTGTGGGTACACCGCCGGCCAACGGGGGAGAGGGTCTCTCGCGAGTCTCTATGACAAACAGTTCAAAGGATACAAAAAGGGGGCGCGGCCTAAGGATCGGGGGAGTGGTCAACATAGACCATTTGAAGATCGGACTTTTCCGAGTTTTAATTTTTTTTTGGATTTTTCCGAGTTTTCGGATTTTTCCGGTTTTCGGACTTTTCCGAGTTTTTGTACTTTTTCGGATTTTTGATGTTTCCGAGTTTTCGGAATTTTCCGAGTTTTTGGATTTTTCCGAGTTTTCGGGTTTTCGGACTTTTCCGAGTTTTTGAACTTTTTCGGATTTTTGATGTTTCCGAGTTTTCGGATTTTTCTGAGTTTTCGGATTTTTCGTATTTTTCGAATTTTTCCAAGTTTTCGGGTTTTGGGATTTTTCCAAGTTTTTGAACTTTTTCGGATTTTAGATTTTTCCGAGTTTTCGGATTTTTCCGAGTTTTCGGATTTTTCCGAGTTTTTGAAAGGGGGTGTGGCCTAAGGGGGCGTGGTCTAACGATCGGGGGAGTGGTCAACATCGACCAATGAAAGGTGGTCAACATCGACCAATGGCACAATCCGCAAGTCTCTACGACAAACGGTTCAAGAGATACACTGAGGGGGTGTGGCCTAAGGGGGCGTGGTCTAAGGATCGGGGGAGTGGTCAACATCGACCAATGAAAGGTGGTCAACATCGACCAATGAAAAATGAAAGAGGATATCCCTACTGAGTACAATGGCACAATCCGCAAGTCTCTACGACAAACGGTTCAAGAGATACACTGAGGGGGTGTGGCCTAAGGGGGCGTGGTCTAAGGATCGGGGGAGTGGTCAACATCGACCAATGAAAGGTGGTCAACATCGACCAATGGCACAATCCGCAAGTCTCTACGACAAACGGTTCAAGAGATACACTGAGGGGGTGTGGCCTAAGGGGGCGTGGTCTAATGATCGGGGGAGTGGTCAACATCGACCAATGAAAGGTGGTCAACATCGACCAATGAAAAATGAAAGAGGATATCCCTACTGAGTACAATGACACAACCCGCAAGACAGATGGCGCTGTCCAGCAATTCAGTACTGCAACACAGTGATGGGCAATGATGGGTTAAGTGGATGATGTCATTGGCAGGTCAGCTGAGCCGTGAGCCCTGAGCCTCACAGCTGTTAAGGCTGAACCAATCAGCCATGAGCACAATGACTTGCATATTCTGAACTTTCTTTACATGACTGCATTGTCACGTTGATTAAAAGAAAACTATAAGAGATGAAGCGTTGTGACTCGCACAAGAGCACTACAACGAGTAGGCGAAGGGTTGTGTGCGATATTGTGGCATTCGTGCGATATTGTGGCACTCCTTCGGCGATCGGAACAGAAGGCTAAAAAATAGTGTGAAAAAAGACATTCCTAGAGTGCGATTGCATGGCGGTCAATGGAGAGGAGAACCTTCAAACAAATGGTCGTCAGTTGAGATAGAAATGTCCAATTCCATTTATTCTTTACATGACTGCATTGTCACGTTGATTAAAAGAAAACTATAAGAGATGAAGCGTTGTGACTCACACAAGAGCACTACAACGAGTAGGCGAAGGGTTGTGTGCGATATTGTGGCATTCGTGCGATATTGTGGCACTCCTTCGGCGATCGGAACAGAAGGCAAAAAAATAGTGTGAAAAAAGACATTCCTAGAGTGCGATTGCATGGCGGTCAATGGAGAGGAGAACCTTCAAACAAATGGTCGTCAGTTGAGATAGAAATGTCCAATTCCATTTATTTTTCTTTTGTGAGCGGGCTGACAGCCGTGTCATCGTTTTGATGTGTTTGTTTTATTTCTACGTCCAAAATTGAGATCACACTCGCAATTCACCCAAGGTAGGGGAAAAAAGATTATTTCAGCTGCTACACTCTAAATTGCAATGCATTTCCAATGGGGCCGAAATTTTACCGTTTAAAGTCGATTCGTAGCCAGACGGTGCGGTGAAACTTTTACGAGTTCGAAGACCGCTGTTGCCATAGGCAAGCCGCTCGTTTTGATACCTTTCACGTGTATGGGGCGCGAACGCTCTGGCACGAGCGGTGTTTGCAAAATCGGTGGATCTCGCACTCTAAATTGCAACGCATTTCCGAAATTTTACTGTTTAAAGTCGATTCGTAGCCAGACGGTGCGGTGAAACTTTACGAGTTCGAAGACCGCTGTTGCCATAGGCAAGCCGCTCGTTTTGATACCTTTCACGTGTATGGGGCGCGAACGCTCTGGCACGAGTGGTGTTGGCAAAATCGGTGGAATAAAGAAGAAATAAAAAGAGTATAGATATCTATAGTGTGGGGTGGCAACCTGGCTTCGCCAGGTCACCCACACTAACTACAGTGTGGGTGGCAACCTGGCTTAGCCAGGTCACCCACACTAAAAAGAGTATAGATAACTACAGTGTGGGTGGCAACCTGGCTTCGCCAGGTCACCCACACTAATAAAATGAGTAACAAGAACAACAGTGTGGGTGGCAACCTGGCTTCGCCAGGTCACCCACACTAATACGAAAAGGAAATCAGCTAAGGCGGTTACAAGTCGGAGATCATACTTTTAAACGCAGCAGGAGAAGGAAGAACCTTCAGCTTCAGAGTCAGTCGGAGGGCGTTCCAGGTGTTGGTGAAGGATCAACTTAGACGAAAGTAGATATCTTTGGTGACGATTTAAAATAAATAACTCTTTTAAATAATCAACCTGCAGTCAGTTCACAACAAACGTTACTTCTTACTTGACTTCATGAGATACCAAGATACCATTTCATCAATCATTAAAGGAATATCTTATCTTATCTTATACGGCCAGAACATCAGGTGCTGTATGTAAAGTTTAGAGGCTGTGTTTACTGCATAGCCAGAGGAGCTGGAGGGGCTGTGGCCACTGATTACAACCTACTTGTATTGAGAGTCGTGTTATAGAGTTACATTTACATTTTACATTTAGTCATTTGGCTGAACGCTTTTATCCAAAGCGACTTACAGGTTCAAGTCAGCAGGAAGGATAGGCTACAACTCTTCAAACAGTGCTGAAACTTGGCTGCTGCAGTATTGAGTGCATAGACATAAGATAAGACATATTAGTATAGTAGGAGGAATGCATGGTAGTATAGGACAGTAAGAAGGTTAGTGTTTAAAAAAAGAAACAAAATTATTTCAGATATTGATTAAAGAAGTGCGTTTTTAGTCGACAGTGGAGGTTTGGAGCTGTCCTAACTGTGGTGGGAAGTTCATTCCATCATTGTGGAGCGAGGACTGAGAATAGGCGGCTTCTCTTTGATGACCCTCCCGGAGCTCAGATAGGAGTGGGTCTGAGGCGGCCAGAGGATGTAGAGCGGAGGGGTCTTGAGGGTGTGTAGTTAGAGACCATTGACCGGAGGTAGGCGGGAGCCGCTCCCTTTGCCGCGTGATATGCCAGGTCGAGGGCCTTGAAGCGGATTCGTATGGCAATGGGGAGCCAGTGCAGGTCCCTGAGAAGTGGGGTAACATGGGCTGACTTCGGTAGGTTGGAGATCAAATGAGCGGCTGCGTTCTGGATGAGTTGAAGAGGCTTGGCGGCGGTGGCCGGTAGACCAGCGAGCAGTGCGTTGCAGTAGCCAAGGCAAGACATGACAGTTGATTGGACAAGGAGTTGAGTGGCTTCTTCTACATGAGATCCAGGCAAGCAACTACAAGAAACAGAACACCTAAATACGAGCAATAATAAAGTGACTACCGGGTAACAAGAGATTCCGATCTGACAGCTTCTCCATGTCTGGGGCGGCGGGGTTATATACCAGGATGTACCTATGATCAGCTGCCTTGCTGACACCACACCTGTAGCTACTTGAATGAATGAATGAATGAATGAATGAATGAATGAATGAATGAATGAATGAATGAATGAATGAATGAATGAATGGATGAATGAAAACTTTATTTAACAGATTGCAGAATGGGTACAATATACAGTACGGCTCAATACACACAATTGTTAAGGGGATGCAGACCAGAGAAAGACGTTTGTCTTGTTTACATCAGGGTCCCCCACTTGACATAATGAGAGCGAGAGATGGGGGAAGAGAGACAGAGAGAGAGAGAGAGGAAGAAGCACTGCCAGGCAGGAACCATGACAGTTAAAGAGTGTTATAGGGTGTTATAGAGTGTTATAGAGTTACCTGAATGAATGAATGAATGAATGAATGAATGAATGAATGAATGAATGAATGAATGAATGAATGAATGAATGAATGAATGAATGAATGAATGAATGAATGAATGAATGAATGAATGAAAACTTTATTTAACAGATTGCAGAATGGGTAGAATACAGTACGGCTCAATACACACAATTGTTAAGGGGATGCAGACCTGAGAAAGACGTTTGTCTTGTTTACATCAGGGTCCCCCATTTTCAATTCATATAGACATTTATGACATACACAACATACATGACATTTATGGCATAGGGACATATAGGTATTTAGTACTGATACATTTGTGACATAAACGGTATTCAAATATACAGTACTGTTACCCCTAGATCCTGACAGAGTATATACATATGATGGGGAGGGGACTGTACATTAGGAGGGGGTGGGTGGGTGGGAGAGAAATATACATACGGCGGGGAGGGAATATATACATGCGGTGGGGAGGAGACTGTCTATTAGGAGGTGGTGGGGGTTTTGGGCATTTACGGTGGCCAGTTTCGAATTGCAGCCTCCCGTAGGTGCTCTTTAAGAGCGGTTTTGAATGTGGGTAGGGATTCACATTCCTTTACAGCTTTGGGTAGGGCGTTTCACATTGATGTGGCATAATTGCGAAACGTGTTTAGTCCCTTGTTTGAGCCGAATCTGGGTTTAACATGATTTGTTGAGCTTCCTCTGGTGTAGTGGTTGTGGTATTCACTGACCTTTGGGAAGTATTTTGACATGTACATGGGTACCTTAGTCATATAGTGTATCTTGTAGACCAGGCCCATTGCAAGTTGCTGTACTCTGTCGTCTACTCTAAGCCATTCTAGGTTGTCAAAGTGGGCAGGGGTGAGGTGGGTTCTGGGGGTAAGGTCAAGTAGTAGTCTGACCAGTTTGTTTTGTGATGTTTGTAATCTTGTTTTAAGCGCATTTGAGGTGCTTTGGTACCATGAGGTGCACGCATAGTCATAGTACTGTTATGGTTTGTAACCGACCCCAATCGCACAACACAAGACAGGTATGAGAGTAAGCCAAAACAAGGCATTTATTCATTACATAACAAAAGGCGGCACTGTCCCTTTAAGGGAGAACACAAAAACACTGGAGTCAAAGAATATAGGGAAAATGCGGCACTGTGCCTTTAAGAGGCGAGCAGGCTAAGGGGCTAAGGCTAAGGGGCAGGGCTAGGGCAAAAAGTCAAGGACCAGGACCAGGGGGCACTGGAGAGGGGGACAGGGACAGAGGCCCGGAGAGGCGGGCTGGAGACAGGGACAGAGAACAGGGTTAAGGCCTTGGACAGGGCGAGGGCCAGAGCTGCTTACAGGGATGGCAGGGTTCCGACGGCAGAGGCCTGGCACGGAGATCCTCCTCGGAAGCTGCAGACGGGCAGCGCAGAACACCGGGGTCCCAGAGGACCGGGGCGAAGAGACGCATCCTCCCGTGGAATAGGAAGCGATGCGCGCCGGCTTGACGTCTGGAGTGGGAGCGCGCCGGCTTGACGTCTGGTCTGGAGTGGGAGCGCGCCGGCTTGACGTCTGGAGTGGGAACACCACTCCAGGCCTGGCACGGAGATCCCCCCTCGGATGCTGCAGACGGGCAGCGCGGAACACCGGGGTCCCAGGGGACCGGGGCGAAGAGACGCATCCTCCTGTGGAATAGGAAGCGATGCGCACTGGCTTGGTGTCTGGAGTGGGAGCGCGCAGGCTTGACGTCTGGTCTGGAGTGGGAGCGCGCCGGCTTGACGTCTGGAGTGGGAACACCACTCCATGCCTGGCACGGAGATCCCCCCTCGGATGCTGCAGACGGGCAGCGCGGAACACCGGGGTCCCAGGGGACCGGGGCGAAAAGACGCATCCTCCCGTGGAATAGGAAGCGATGCGCACCGGCTTGACGTCTGGAGTGGGAGCGCGCCGGCTTGACGTCTGGAGTGGGAACACCACTCCAGGCCTGGCACGGAGATCCCCCCTCGGATGCTGCAGACTGGCAGCGCAGAACACCGGGGTCCCAGGGGACCGGGGCGAAGAGACGCATCCTCCTGTGGAATAGGAAGCGATGCGCGCCGGCTTGACGTCTGGAGTGGGAACACTGGAAAACCTCCCGTAGAGGATTAGAGAGCGCAGACGGTGTCCCACTCCAGGCAAACGGCGACAGGTGGTGATGGCTGGCACGTCGTCTCACGCCGGAGACGCGGCAGGTGATGGTAACGTCCAGGACTCCATGAACACTGAACACAGATAAAGATACAGAGTCCAGAACACCGAACCAGCATACAGAACGACCCGACCAGGACTGGAGGGGAGGTCCAGGTATTTAAAGCCCTCTGGGGCGCTAATCATAACTTATGACAGCTGTGAAAGGTAGTCCAAGGGTGGGGGCTGGTGAAGAGCAGAGGAGAGTAAAATATTGCAAGGGTGGGGGCTGTTGAGGAGAGTAGACAGGGAAAGTCCAAAGGTGGGGGCTGGTGAGGTGAGGAGACAGGGAATTAAAGGTCCAGGGAACAGGCGAAACCTCACAGTACCCCCCCCTCCACGGGAGCCACCGGGCGACCCAAAAAATCAGACAGCGGGGCAGGGGACAAGACAAAGCAACAAACAAAAAAAAATTGGGCCATGCTAGCAGGGGAAGCTACACCTAAAGTGGGGCTAGCAGAGGGACAGGGTAGCTGCCAGAGCATTGCTAGCTACAGGGCCTATGCTAGCTGTACTGCTACATTAACATAGAGGCTGCGCTAGCTGCCGGAGCTGGGCTAGCAGACAGGGCTGGACCAGCATGAGAGAACAAGCTAGCTGGAAGGACAGTCCTAGCTGTGGGGAAACTGACCTTGCTAGCTGAAGGGGCAGTCCTAGCAGTGGGGAGACTGACCTTGCTAGCTGAAGGGGCAGTCCTAGCAGTGGGGAAACTGACCTTGCTGGCTGAAGGGGCAGTCCTAGCAGTGGGGAGACTGACCTTGCTAGCTGAAGGGGCAGTCCTAGCAGTGGGGAGACTGACCTTGCTAGCTGAAGGGGCAGTCCTAGCAGTGGGGAGACTGACCTTGCTAGCTGAAGGGGCAGTCCTAGCAGTGGGGAAACTGACCTTGCTAGCTGAAGGGGCAGTCCTAGCAGTGGGGAAACTGACCTTGCTAGCTGAAGGGGCAGTCCTAGCAGTGGGGAAACTGACCTTACTAGCTGAAGGGGCAGTCCTAGCAGTGGGGAAACTGACCTTGCTAGCTGAAGGGGCAGTCCTAGCAGTGGGAGACACGCTGGAGGTAGAGGCTACATAGGCAATCTGGAGTAAGCTAGCAGGGGCTAAGCTAAGTGCAGGAGCAGTACTAGCTGCAGAGAGTCTGCTAGCAGTGGGGGATGTGCTAGCTGTAGAGGGTATACTAGCAGGAAGAGCTAAGGCACCAGCTACAGAGGCTACATAGGTGATCTGGAGTAAGCTAGCAGGGGCTAAGCTAGGTGCAGATGCCTTGCTAACTGCTAAATGCCTGACAGGGTTAGCAGCTTGGCAGTCGGCTGGGGAGTTGGGATCCTGGAAGAGCACCCTAAACATGTTCCCGGCCGGTAACCGGAGTTTGCATGCTCTTCCAGGACTCCACTTCATCATGGAGATCACCAGGCGATAAGTGTTCCTTCGCTCCTCCCGACTGCAGGCCAGAGAATAATTACCCAAGAACCGTTGTAGAAGGGAATGTGCCTCATGAAACCTATCCCAGAGGGGGCCTACGGGACCAGTAGGGGACGCTATGCTACATTTACATTTACA
The DNA here is from genome assembly GCF_963971535.1 of Notolepis coatsorum. NCBI lineage: Eukaryota > Metazoa > Chordata > Actinopteri > Aulopiformes > Paralepididae > Notolepis > Notolepis coatsorum. The sequence continues at coordinate 20,133 of NW_028171172.1, forward strand.
TTTACATATACTAGCAGAGAGGGCTATGGTGCTAGCTGTAGATGCCACACTAGCAGGAGGGGCTAAGGTGCTAGCTGTAGATGCTACACTAGCAGGAGGGGCTAAGGTGCTAGCAGTAGGAGTTACCCTAGCAAGAAGGACTATGCTAGTCTTCTTAGCTTTGCTAGCCTTCTGAGACCTGCTAGAAGTGCGTGCTACGCTAGCAGGCGGGGCTCTAGCAGACTGGACTGAGGTGGTAGCTACCAAGGCTACACTAGCGGCAGGGGCTGTGCTAACCACGGAGGCCATGCCGGCCGAAGGGGCGGTCCCAGCATCTGGGGCTATGTTAGCTATAGGGCCTGTGCACGCGAGGGCAGCTAGGTAGGTATCACTGCTCTATCACCAAATGTTCTGCCAGTTGCATAAGCCTCGCTAACAGTAGCAGGAGGGGGTAAGCTAGTGGTAGAGAACATGCCTACCCTGAGCCTCCTAACAGAATAAAACCTTGACTTAGCTGTGGGGGCAGAGGTTCTGCTAGCTGTGCAAGCTACGGGAGCTAGGCTAACCACAGGGGCCTTGCCGGCCGACGAGGTGGTCCCAGCATCGGAGGCTTTGTTAGCTATGGGGCCTGTGTTTGTTGAGAGAGCTAAGGGGGTAGCTGCCAAAGCTACAGGGGCTAAGCTAACCACAGGGGCCTTGCCGGCCGACGGGGCGGTCCCAGCATCAGAGGCTTTGTTAGCTATGGGGCCCGTGTTAGTTGAGAGAGCTAAGGGGGTAGCTAACAGGGGAGCTAACGAGGCTAACAGGGGAGCTAACAGGGGAGTCAACAGGGGTACTAACAGGGGAACTAACAGGGGAACTAACAGGGGAACTAAAGGGAGCTAGAGGGAGCTAGAGTGCCTTAGAGGGAACTAAAAAGGGCAAACTCACATACACTGTCTGTGCTGGCTGGGGTCGTCGACGGGTCGGGTCGTACTGTTATGGTTTGTAACCGACCCCAATCGCACAACACAAGACAGGTATGAGAGTAAGCCAAAACAGGGCATTTATTCATTACATAACAAAAGGCGGCACTGTCCCTTTAAGGGAGAACACAAAAACACTGGAGTCAAAGAATATAGGGAAAATGCGGCACTGTGCCTTTAAGAGGCGAGCAGGCTAAGGGGCTAAGGCTAAGGGACAGGGCCAGGGCAAAAAGTCAAGGACCAGGACCAGGGGGCACTGGAGAGGGGGACAGGGACAGAGGCCCGGAGAGGCGGGCTGGAGACAGGGACAGAGAACAGGGTTAAGGCCTTGGACAGGGCGAGGGCCAGAGCTGCTTACAGGGATGGCAGGGTTCCGACGGCGGAGGCCTGGCACGGAGATCCTCCTTGGAAGCTGCAGACGGGCAGCGCAGAACACCGGGGTCCCAGAGGACCGGGGCGAAGAGACGCATCCTCCCGTGGAATAGGAAGCGATGCGCGCCGGCTTGACGTCTGGAGTGGGAGCGCGCCGGCTTGACGTCTGGTCTGGAGTGGGAGCGCGCCGGCTTGACGTCTGGAGTGGGAACACCACTCCAGGCCTGGCACGGAGATCCCCCCTCGGATGCTGCAGACGGGCAGCGCGGAACACCGGGGTCCCAGGGGACCGGGGCGAAGAGACGCATCCTCCCGTGGAATAGGAAGCGATGCGCACCGGCTTGACGTCTGGAGTGGGAGCGCGCCGGCTTGACGTCTGGAGTGGGAACACCACTCCAGGCCTGGCACGGAGATCCCCCCTCGGATGCTGCAGACTGGCAGCGCAGAACACCGGGGTCCCAGGGGACCGCGGCGAAGAGACGCATCCTCCCGTGGAATAGGAAGCGATGCGCGCCGGCTTGACGTCTGGAGTGGGAACACTGGAAAACCTCCCGTAGAGGATTAGAGAGCGCAGACGGTGTCCCACTCCAGGCAAACGGCGACAGGTGGTGATGGCTGGCACGTCGTCTCACGCCGGAGACGCGGCAGGTGATGGTAACGTCCAGGACTCCATGAACACTGAACACAGATAAAGATACAGAGTCCAGAACACCGAACCAGCATACAGAACGACCCGACCAGGACTGGAGGGGAGGTCCAGGTATTTAAAGCCCTCTGGGGCGCTAATCATAACTTATGACAGCTGTGAAAGGTAGTCCAAGGGTGGGGGCTGGTGAAGAGCAGAGGAGAGTAAAACATCGCAAGGGTGGGGGCTGTTGAGGAGAGTAGACAGGGAAAGTCCAAAGGTGGGGGCTGGTGAGGTGAGGAGACAGGGAATTAAAGGTCCAGGGAACAGGCGAAACCTCACAAGTACCCTAGAATGAGTGCTCCTGCCAGAGTCTTCAGGGTATTCTTGTTTACCAGAGAGGAGATCCGGTACAAGAATCTAGTTTGTTGGTTGACTTTTTTTTATTACATTGGATGCCATTTTGTCACAGGAAAGATTTGCCTCTAGGATGGAACCCAGGTAGGTAATTTCGTCTTTCCTTGTGACACTATTGTCACCCACTGTAACTGAGAAGCTGTCGGTCTTGCTGAGTTTGTTATTTGAGCCGAAGAGAATGGACTCTGTTTTGCCCATGTGTAGTGTTGTCACGATACTGGAATTTCGACTTCGATACGATACCTTGAAAAGTATCGATACTTCGATACCATTTCGATATCAAAAAAAATATATATATATATTTTTTTTTTTTTTTTTTTTTAAACAAATTTAGCTTTTGTTGCTGGTTGATTCTCCTCAGCTTCTCTCTGGTACTATAAGATAAGATAAATATAACACTTTTAAAACCCTTTGTTTATCTTTAGATCACACATTTAAAAAGAACTGTTCATCTCACTTCAATCATTTTTATTGCAGATGCAGAAGTTAGAACATAGTATTTTCTCAAGCAGACAGATGTAAACACTCACTGTAATCTGTGTTGCATGTACCTGACAAACTGAACTGTTTGTATTACAGTTGGTAACAGTTTTGATAAAGATAACAGGGCGAGGGCTATATGTGTAACATATATAACTTCACAACAGCAAAATTACTAGTACTAGTAGTAGTAAACAATAATTAAAACTTTTTTTTGCATTAGTGAAAACAATAAGGACACATTCAAAAGGCAGGGTAAGAAAAAAGTGCAATCTTATGCATTTTCAAGTCAAGTTCTTCTTAGGTAGTGCATTACCTTCTCATACCATTACACCTACTAATACCACCTTCTCATACCTTCTCATACAACCTTCTAATACCTTCTCATACCACCTTCTCATACCACCTACTAATACCTTCTCATACCACCTTCTAATACCTTCTCATTACACCTACTAATACCTTCTCATACCACCTTCTAATACCTTCTCATACCACCTTCTAATACCTTCTAATACCTTCTCATTACACCTACTAATACCTTCTCATACCACCTTCTCATACCTTCTCATACCACCTACTAATACCTTCTCATACCACCTTCTAATACCTTCTTATACCACCTTCTCATACCTTCTCTTACCACCTACACCTACTAATACCTTCTCATACCAACTTCTAATACCTTCATACCACCTACTAATACCTTCTCATACCACCTTCTAATACCTTCTCATACCACCTTCTCATACCTTCTACATTACCTAGTGATACACATAAAGCATAAGAGCCGTGGAAGGCTCGCCGTCGTCGGGTAGAGTAATCCAATATACAGGTCCAGTCGCTCTTGACCCGGAGCTCCTCGGATGCAATCACCACTAGGGGTCTGACCAGCCTGGATAAGCGTCCAGATAACGTCAGGAACGATGGGGGTACTGATAACTGTAGGACTCGAACCGAACGATGCACAATACCTACTTAGTACTTATACCTTATCATACCTTATATAAAGGCCTCAAGTAAAAAAAAAAAACTGCAATCTTATGCATTTTCAAGTAGCAGCCAGCAACTAGCAAATGAAACAATATTCTTCTTGAGGTAGGGCATTTAGACAGCAGAATGACTAAAACAATAATTCAAACTTTTTTGCATTAAGCACACATTCAAAAGGCACTAAAGTGCAAGTACAAAAAAAAGGTGCATTTTCAAGTTAAATTCTTTTTAAATAGGTAGTGCACTTATTCAACGGCCTCAGACTAATCACACATAAGGTGGTGCAAGTAGTGTAATAATGTACTAGCCTAAAGTTTCTTTACAACTTTCAGATTTTTTGCTAGGAACACCAGCATGTCAATGTGCTCCTCTGTAAGCCGTGCCCTTCTTGGACTGCAAATGAGCCCTGACGTACTAAATACACGTTCTGAAGCTGAGCTTGAAGCAGAGATGCACAAATACTTTTTCGCCAGCTGGGCAAGGTGAGGTAAAGTTCTCTCATGTGTCCTCCACCATGCGAGTGGGTCGTCTCCTGCGCTGAGTTCAGGCATCTTTTCATATATTGTGAACTCGTTTTTTAGTTCAGCCTCTGCGTCCTCTGCATCCTCGCCACCACCATGTTGACCCTTCTTTTCCCCCTGTATGCTGGTTAACAGTCCCTTCAGATCCGTTCTACTTTTCTTCGCTGGTACGCCTGGTAGTGGTAGTGGTTGCATGGCAGTGGCACATGGAGGAGGAGGAGCGGGTGTTTGTCTTCCTGTTTCAGTGCGAGTGTCCATCAGATTTTGTTTGACCTCGTCTCTTAACATAACAAAACTGTCCTTGAACCTTGGGTCGAGAAACGTGGCTGTGTTCAACACCAGCTGCAGAGCCCCGTCGACGTCGTTATATCGTTCGTTGAGATCTGTACCAATATTTTCTTTAAGTTCACATTTGAGGAGGCTGTCATTTTCCTCAATGGTCAAAGTTGAAGATAACTTCCAAATTAGGGGCAGGACAGAGGAGAGTGTGGTGTGCTTTTCACCACTAAGGGCATCAGTGAAAGAGCTGACAGGGCTCAATATATCTTTTACAGTCTCAAGAATTGTAATGTCTGAATCTTTAGGCATGAGGTGCCATTTCTTCCGATCGTCGGCTAGAACTGAACAGACCGCTTGCTGCTGTTCCAGAAATCTCGCCACCATTTGATACGCTGAGTCCCAGCGTGTCGGCTCATCATGGATCAGTTTGTGTTCAGGCAGTTGCAACTCTTTTTGCTTCTGCTTCAGCTGTCGGGACATCTTTGGTGACCTGCTGAAGGCAGACACTGTCTTTCTCAGCCTCGACAGTGCTGCAGACACACGGCCTATATCCAGACCCTTGCTAATGGCTAGGTGAAGGTTGTGCCCAAAGCAGGGGACCCATGTGAAGTCCTGCTTAAATGCTTTCTTGTTATTTGAGGCATTATCAGTGGTGATGCCACTGCCAGCCATATTTGACATGTCCAGCTTCCATGTTTCATGTACCATCTCCTCCAACGCCTCTCTCAAACTGTCCCCTGTGTGCTCTGAGTGCAGCCCAACACAGCCCAAACACCAGCTCTGCATGTCCCAGGATTCTGTAATAAACTGCAGAGTTACTGCCATGAATGTGGACGTGGCCCTGCTGGTCCACAAGTCAGTGGTGCATGAAAATAAGGGTTTCCCCCTAAGGCTCTCCATGATTTTGTCTTTTGTTTCATTATATAGGGCAGGGATTTCAGTTGACATGAAGTGGTTCCGTGAAGGAAGGGAATACTTGTTATTTAACTGTCCAAGCAGTTGTCTGAACCCATGTTTCTCAACAGTATAGACAGGGACCTGATCCATGCATATGTACTCTGCTACAGCCCTGTTAAGTTTCTTGGCTTCCTTTGAGTTTGCATGATACTTCCTTTGTTGTTCAAGTAATGCTGGTAGGGTAGGCTGCTGTGCTGTTGCTGGTCGATTCTCCTCAGCTTCTCTCTGGTACTATAAGAAAAGAGAAATATAAGACTTTTAAAACCCGTTGTTTCTCTCTAAAGAAAGAAATACATAGCAAACATGACTTAGTTATGCAATAGTGCTGCTGCTTTTTATTTGGTTAAAATATTTTAGTTAATAAGACTAAAATATATGACTACAACAATTTTCATTAGAGAGAGAGATTTCTCCGGGGCTGGTAACGTTAACCTCAGAGAGAGAGAGAGAGAGAGAGAGAGAGAGAGAGAGAGAGAGAGAGAGAGAGAGAGAGAGAGAGAGAGAGAGAGAGAGAGAGAGAGAGAGAGAGAGAGAGAGAGAGATATTTCTCCGGGGCTGGTAACGTTAACCAACCTCGTGTCGAGTGTAGTATTGTATGACCTCGACATAACATTTAAACGTAATTTTACTCCGTTTCCATGCGGTAGCCGGCTAGCTAGCATAAGCTAACAGAGGAACGACTAGCAGTAGCTATCTAACGTTAGCTAATAGCTGTAACGTACAACGAATCAGCTGTTGATATGATGCGCCATCAGTAGACAACGTATCTTGTATTAAACTAGAGTTAGTGGTTTAATGCTTCAGTCACAAACCTCTTTCATTTCTTTGTGGAGATCCGCGTGCCGGTCCTTCAGGTGTTTTGCCATATTTGAGGTGTTGGCACCTTTCGTTGGCACTGCCCTGTAACACTGCTTGCAAATGGGCATTGTGACATCTTTAACTTTCCCTTCTGTGTTTACTTCAAAACCGAAGTACTTCCAAACAGCACTTCTGCTGTTTTCTTTATCTTTAAGTTGTGGAGGCGCTGCATCTGCCATCTTAGTTCACTCAGCTAAAATGTTTACTGAAGAGTGAAGACGCCGACGGCTCGCTCTGTGAGGGGGAGGGCTGGAGGGGGAAGCGTGCTCTGAACAGCTGGAGGGGCAAGCGTGCTCTGAACAGCGTGTCAACAAACTTCCGGTAGAACACTGCCAGCGGGTACCGATACTACAGAAAGTATCGGTATTTCGGGAAATGAGTATCGTAACTGTTTTAAATATTCAGTATCGATATTTATCGATACTTCGATATTTTTGACAACACTACCCATGTGTAATGATAGTTTGTTGTCGGCGAGCCATATGCAGATTTTGCCTAGTTCCGAGCTGAGGGTTTTTTCAACCTACAACTTGTTCTTGTCAGAGACCAGCAGGGCTGAGTCGTCCGCAAACAGGAACAAGTTGCAGTCACAGGCTGACGACATGTCATTTGCATAAATTAGGAAGAGTAGCGGTCCTAGTATGCTTCCTTGTGGAACACCACAGCTCACTGTGAGGGTGGGGGGGATAGAGTACCGTTTACCTCTACCATCTGTTCTCACCCCTCCAGGTAGGATTGCATCCAGCTCATTGATAAACTAAAACCAATTGCTTTTAGCTTGTCAATCAGAATGGAGTGATTGACAGTGTCGAAGGCCTTTTGTAGGTCCAACATGACCATGCCGCAGTATTTGCCCGTGTCCACCTCTTGTTTGATGTGGTCGTTCAAATAGAGGAGGCATGTGTCAGTGGAGTGGGACGTTCTGAAGCCAGATTGGAATTCGTAGATTCGATTTTCTTCCGCCAGGTACTTTTCGACCTGTTCGTAGACTATTTTCTCCATGACTTTCGAGATGGAGGTAAGAATAGAAACAGGGCGGTAGTTGCCTATGTCTAATTTGCTGCCCTTCTTGTGCAGAGGGGTCACTCTAGAAGCTAATGGCTTTGTTCAGAAAGTTGAGAGGAATAAGAGCGCTGGAAGCAGGATTACTCTGGGGGGGGGGTCTAGAATTGAACAAAACATCCATAAGAACCAACATTAATAATAATACATTCAATTTATAGTGCACTCTACATTTGGAAACCAAATCTCAGAGTGCTACAGGGTAAAAAACATAGACTTTAATAAAAACATAGGCAATTAAAAAAGAAAAAGGCATAAAAACATAGAAAAAAGGGATAAAACACACAAGGCATGAATAAAAAAGGTTAAAACTATGAAAAGGCTTTTGTGAAGAGGTATGTTTTTAAGTCCTCTTTTAAAGGAAGCAGTGGTCTGTGGTGCTCTGAGGTAGTCAGGGAGGGCATTCCACAGGCGAGGAGCAGCCGAGCAGAAGGCCGGGTCGCCCCCATGGTGCATTCAGGTTTAATTTAACTATTTAAAACATGAATAATAATAATAGTAAACTTTATTTCTATAGCACCTTTCATACAAGAATTGCAGCCCAAGGTGCTTCACAGCAGTAATGTAGACATAATGGACATAAATATAGACAGGCATAACATTTGCAGAGAATTGGCATAAAGTGAGCAGGGAATTGACCAAATAAAAGCAATGCATAAAGTGCAGACATAAAATTAGACAGTACAATAATCTAGGTGGCAGAGTACACAGTCTACAATTAATGCTCAGTTATGTGGCAAACTGTGTACTCTTTGGCAGCGGGTGGCCTAATGGTTAGAGAAGCAGGTTTGTGATGGGAAGGTCGCTGGTTCGATCCCCCGGACCGGCAGGAAAGAATCTGGGCTGGGGAAGTGAATTAATAACTCTCTCCCATCCCCCTAATACCAACCGCTGAAGTGCCCTTGAGCAAGGCACTTAACCCCCAACTGTTCCAGTGGAGTTGCTCAGTGGCCAACAGTGTCAGACTGTGGTTGTACTGGGCGGCTCCCAGGTGTGAATGGAACTGTGTGAATGTGAAGCAGGGCGTAGCTGAAAAAGAGCATCAGCTCAGCGAACCTACCCTGGGTAAATAAAGGTTAAAAAAAGAAAAAAAAAAAAAATGGAACATGAGATAAACGGTGCTGTAGTAGAAAACTGGCTCTGCCTGAGACCTCGTAAGCCCCACATCTCCTTGGCCGGTGATGATAATTCCTTGGCTGACCAGTGGGTGCGTGGTTGATTTCCCATGCGGGGCCCCCGGATTTTAATACAGGTGGGTTTAGCTATACCATAACTTCAGAAGTAAAACTCTAGTTTCAGAGTGAAGTCAGTGCTCAGATCCGTAGGTTCTTATGGATATATGGGTATGACTTTCACAAGCCATGTATTAATTAAGGGCTGAGCGATTAATCAAAACGTTATTGAAATTTGCAATATGGCCCAGCGCAGAACATTTGAGCTCTCACACTCAAACGTGACTCCACGGGCCTGTTAGCAACATAGCAACACAGGAATATAAAGCTCACCAGGGTGTGAGAACTCAACACACAAATTGTTGAGGATTGTAATGCGACCCCAATTGCACGACACAGACAGGTACTAATCAGAGTTAGCCAAAACAAGGGCATGGTTTATTTCTACACAAAAAAGCGGCACTCCACTGACCCTTCAAGGGGTGTGTTCCCGGCCGCTTCATTACTTAAGGCAACCATCTTGCGCCTAGCACGCCCCTGCGGCGACGCGGCAGCGCCAGAGCGCAGAGCGGCAGCGCCGCGCAGGTTGCCGCACGCAATCCCCCCTGTTTTAACATCGACGGTTAGCTCAACTCGTTCGCCAGCTTGCTGTGGAGCCTGTGGTCCAGTTGGTGACAAGTTCGAATCATGCCAATCTTTTTTTTTTTTTTTTTTTTTACGTTTAATTAATTTATCTCCTCTCTATATAAACGTCTTTCTTTCGCCGGTTAAGTTTAGGCATTCTTTCGGAGTTGGTTAAGGTTAGGGTTAAGTTTAGGCATTCTTTCGGAGTTGGTTAAGGTTAGAGTTTGTCGCAGAGCATGGCAATAGAATGCCTGTCAGCAGCCTATTTCCGCTCTGCCGCTCTCTCGCTCTGCCGCTGAACGCAAGTTGGTTGCCTGAAGTGTTGACGCTTCCCGGCCGGGTCACATTGGGAAAACGTAAAGACCGCCATCTCGTTCCCTGTCACAAAGTACACACAATGTGCAAAACCATAATTTGTGCCTAAGATTATTTTCTTTACATTTAAATATAATTTACAGGGCCAGGACATGTCTGTAGCACCACGATAATACAATTTATTTATATTTTTATATTTATTTATTCAGAATTGGAAAACTAATAAGACCACCGTTTCGTTCCCCGTCAAAAAGTACACACAAGGTGCAAGATCACCTGCTGATCAGAGCATAGCCTCATAGCCAAGCTCAGGGATCTGGGCTTTAACTATGACCTCTGCCAGTGGGTCTTGGACTTCCTGACGGACAGACCCCAGGTGGTAAGAGCAGGCAACTGCACCTCCTCATCCATCACGCTCAACATAGGGGCCCCCCAGGGCTGTGTTCTGAGCCCCCTCCTCTACTCCCTGTACACACATGACTGCGTGGCACAGCGGAACAACATCACAATCATCAAATTTGCTGATGACACAGTAGTGGTGGGCCTGATCTCTGCCAACGACGAGAGGGCCTACCTGGAAGAGGTAGAGAATCTGTCACAGTGGTGTCAGGAGAACTGCCTCTCCCTGAACGTCAGCTAAACAAAAGAGATGATTGTGGACTTCAGGAGGTCGGGGGTCAAGGACTACAGCCCCCTCAGCATCGACGGGGCACCGGTTGAGAGAGTGAACAGTTTCAAGTACCTCGGAGCCCACATATCCGAGGACTTGACATGGACCACACACATTGACAGTGTTGTGAAGAAGGCACGACAACGCCTCTACTTCCTCAGGCGCCTAAGGAAGTTCCAAGTCAGTCAGAAGATCCTTAGGAACTTCTACTCATGTACAATCGAGAGCATCCTGACTGGCAACATCACCTCCTGGTTTGGGAATAGCACTGCACAAGACCGTAGCAGACTACAAAGAGTGACACGTTCAGCCGAACGCACAATTGGAGGGGGGCTTCCCACCCTCCAGAACATTTACAACAAGCGGTGCAGGGTGAAGGCTAAGAGAATCATCAAGGACTCCAGCCACCCGAACAACTGCCTCTTTGAACTGCTGCGGTCAGGCAAGCGATACCGGAGTCTTAAGGCGAGCACAGAAAGACTCAGAAGAAGCTTCTATCCCCAGGCCATCAGGCTGCTCAACGAACAATAAACACTATGCAACAACCACCAAATGCACACAGCACACACATCCACACGCACACACTCACTTTAAACAAACAAACAACTCACTGCAGCACCCACTTTACACACTTTAGAACACCTAAACACACCATACACTTTATATTTATTGGTAAAGGATTTGCACTACAACTCGTACACCTTACTGTAAATTGTACCTAAATTGTACCTCATCCCATTTTTGCTCTGCACTATATAGTATTGTATATTAGTACATTGCATAGTATATTGTATATTGTATGGTAACTCAGTTACTTCTATTCTGCATCGAACATTGTACATATGTCTATACTGAACACTGTGACCTCTATTTTTACTTCTATTTTACATGCTATACTATTTTATTTCATACTTATCTTGTCTAACACCGTCTCTGGAGCGTAACAGTAAGAAGCATTTTGTATAAAAGTATTCTGTACTTCTGTATGACAACTATTAAAGAAACTTGAACTTGAAACTTGAAACTTGAGCAGCTTAATTAAAGCTGCTGGTGCCTCTGGGAGTCTGTGGAAAACCTTTGCCGCTGTGTTTGAACAGGCTATAAAAGCTCGGTCTCACTCTCGCTAACTTCTCGAAGATGCCTACTGCAGCTTTATTAAAAAAAACTATATTCGTCAGCATACCCCCCCCCCCCCACTCACTACCGCAAAACATTTGAGCTCTCACACTCAAAAGTGATCCACGGTTCAGACCTGTTAGCAACATAGCAACACAGCAATATAAAGCTCACCAGGGTGTGAGAACTCAACACTTTATAGCACCACAAAGTCAGCGCCCTGGGTCATTGTCCATGGAGCAGCCCCAGATTTAACACCCAGGTGACATCACAAATTCAAGGGTTCTCTATTTCCAGTGTTAGGAGAGAGAGTGCTGCATGCTGCAAAACACCCAATCTGGGTTACATGTTAACACATGGCTGCTGCAAGGAATTCTGCCATAGTAACAGCAGTAGTAGTAGTAGTAGTAGTAGTAGTAGTAGTAGTAGTAGTAGTAGTAGTAGTAGTAGTAGTAGTAGTAGTAGTAGTAGTAGTAGTAGTAGTAGTAGTAGTAGTAGTAGTAGTAGTATTAGTGGTAGTAGCAGTAGTAGTATTAGTAGTAGTAGTAGTAGTAGTAGTGGTAGTAGTAGTAGTAGTAGTAGTAGTAGTAGTAGTAGTAGTAGTAGTAGTAGTAGTAGTAGTAGTAGTAGTAGTAGTAGTAGTAGTAGTAGTAGTAGTAGTAGTAGTAGTAGTAGTAGTAGTAGTAGTAGTAGTAGTAGTAGTAGTATTAGTAGCAGTAGTAGTATAGTGGTAGTAGTAGTAGTAGTGTCAGTAGTAGTAGTAGTAGTAGTATTAGTGGTAGTAGTAGTAGTAGTAGTAGTAGTAGTATTAGTGGTAGTAGCAGTAGTAGTATAGTGGTAGTAGTAGAATCAGGAAGTGTCGGGGGCAGCGTGAGCCTCCCACGCGTTACTCCTCGCCACTGAGAGATCGAGCTGCGCAGGTGAAAAGATGCGACTGCTGTTACCTCAAGTACCGGAGGGGACTTGTGCTATGTATGACTTAGTCCACATTGCAGCCGGCTTGTGGGAGGCAAGAAACAGCGTTCGTGACAGGGGAGGGTTGAATTGGATGATACGAAATTGGGATGGGAGAAAATATAAAAAAATGGGAGAAAAGGTGGACAAAAAAGAAGAAAAAAAAACATTGTGCAATAAACAGGTAACAGGTAACAGGTAACATGGTGGGACATCTCGGTATCTGTACATAGTTATTTACAGGGCATATAGGACATGTTAGGTAGCTTTGGTAGTGCAATACACTGTTACTGTTGTTATACTAATTTAAAGTGACCTTCCTTTATGGCCATAAGTGTGGGCGTGTGCGGCATGAGTGTGTGTCTGCTCATGTTAAAGTGTTAGAGTGGCTGCTAGTGTGTGAGCGTGCACAGCGTGCGTGTCGTGTGTGTGCTCATGTGTGCTTGTGTGTGGATAGATCAGTGTTCTATGGCACTCAGTGTTCATTGTTCAAGGCTCTGATGGCCTGGGGGAAGAAGCTGAGCCTAAACCTCTCTGTCCTAGTAGCTGGGGTTCGCAGGCGTCTGCCTGACCTCAGCAGCTGGAACAGGCTGTTATTGGGGTGGTGGGGGTCTTTCATTATTCTGCAGGCTCTGGATTTGCACCTCTTGTTGTATAGAACCTGCAGGGGAGGTAGTGCAATACCCGTGGTACGCTCGGCTGAGCGCACCACTCTCTGTAGGGCCTTCTTGTCCTGTGCCGTGCTGTTTCCATACCAGGCAGTGATGTTTCCAGTCAAGATGCTCTCTACAGCTCCGGAGTAGAAGGACTGGAGTATCTTCCCCGATACTCTGAACTTCCTTAACTGTCTCAGGTGGTAGAGGCGCTGCTTCGCCTTTTTTACAACTGTGTATATGTGACGGATCATACTGGGTCTGCGTTGTGTTTTGATGTTAAATGAGAATGTCCCGAGGGGGAGTCGAACAGGGGGCTCCCGCGTCCGCGGGCGACGACACAGGCCGCTGCACTAAGAAGTGAATTCACTCCTAACTACCGTACCTATGCGTCTGTTAACCCTGTTATGGGGAAGTGAGTTTAATTTACCAGCCCGCACTGCCACAGTCACTCGTCAACACACCTGTTTCCGTGACTGTGGACATACCCACGGGCTTCCCCGTTACACTCACCTCCCTAAACTCACGCCCCTCAGGACATCCGGGTCACGGCACCACTGTGACGGATCATACTGGGTCTGCGTTGTGTTTTGATGTTAAATGAGAATGTCCCGAGGGGGAGTCGAACAGGGGGCTCCCGCGTCCGCGGGGGACGACACAGGCCGCTGCACTAAGAAGTGAATTCACTCCTAACTACCGTACCTATGCGTCTGTTAACCCTGTTATGGGGAAGTGAGTTTAATTTACCAGCCCGCACTGCCACAGTCACTCGTCAACACACCTGTTTCCGTGACTGTGGACATACCCACGGGCTTCCCCGTTACATATATGTGTGTTGACCATGTCAGATCCTCTGAGATGTGGACCCCCAGGTACTTAAAGCTGCTCACCCTGTCCGCGGTAGCCCCGTTTATCATCAGTGGTGTGTGTGTCTTTGATTGATTGATTGAATTGATTGATTGATTGATTGATTGATTGATTGATTGATTGATTGATTGATTGATTGAAATGTTTATTAACAGATTGCTGAATGGGTACAGTACAGTACAGCTCAATACATACAATTGTTAAGAGGATGCAGACCTGAGAAAGACTTTCGTCTTGTTTCCATCAGGGTCCCCCATTTTCAATTCATCATATGACACACACGACATACAGATAGACAGTACTGCTACATCTATACATTTATGACATACCAGATTTTCAAATACAGTACTGTTTGTGATACTAAAAAAATCCAGAAAAAGAGTGTATATACATTTGACATAGAAACTGTGCATTGGGGGAGGTTTGGTAGGTGGGGTGGGGCTGTACATTGGAGGTGGGGGGGGGGGGGTTGGGTAGGGGGGGGGGGGGACACTGTACATTGGAATACTGACATACATTTGACATAGAAACTGTACATTGGAGGAGGTTGGGTAGGTGGGGTGGGGTTGGGTGGGGCTGTACATTGGAATACTGACAAAGCCATGCTTGGTCTTTATTGTACAACTGGGTTAGGACATTTGTAGGGGCCAGTTTTGAATTGCAGTCTCCCGTAGGTGTTCTTTGAGAGTGTTTTTGAAGGTGGGTAGTGATTCACATTCCTTTACAGCTTTGGGTAGGGCGTTCCACATTGTTGTGGCATAATTGCTAAACGTGTTTAGTCCCTTGTTTGAGCCGAATCTGGGTTTTACATGATTTGTGGAGCTCCCTCTGGTGTTGTGATCGTGGTATTCACTGACCTTTGGGAAGTATTTTGACATGTACATGGGTACCTTGGTCGTGTAGTGTATCTTGTAGACCAGGCCCATTGCAAGTTGCTGTACTCTGTCGTCTACTCTAAGCCATCCTAGGTTGGCAAAGTGTGCAGGGGTGAGGTGGGTTCTAGGAGTCAGGTCAAGCAGTAGTCTGACTAGTTTGTTTTGAGATGTTTGTAATTTGTTTTATAGTGCCTTTGAGGTGCTTTGGTACCATGAGGTGCAAGCATAGTCGTTATTTGAACCGAAGAGAATGGACTCTGTTTTGCCCATGTGTAATGATAGTTTGTTGTCGGCGAGCCATATGCAGATTTTGCCTAGTTCCGAGCTGAGGGTTTTTTCAACCTGTAACTTGTTCTTGTCAGAGACCAGCAGGGCTGAGTCGTCCGCAAACAGGAACAAGTTGCAGTCACAAGCTGACGACATGTCATTTGCATAAATTAGGAACAGTAGTGGTCCTAGTATGCTTCCTTGTGGAACACCACAGTTCACTGTGAGGGGGGGGATAGCCTAGGGTACCGTTTACCTCCACCATCTGTTCTCTCGACCTCCAGGTAGGATTGTATCCAGCTCACTGATAAACTATCAAAACCAATTGCTTTTAGCTTGTCAATCAGAATGATGTCTCCTGCTGTCCTCTCCTATAATCCACGATCAGCTCCTTGGTTTTACCAATGTTCAGGAGCAGGCTGTTGTCCTGGCACCAGCGTTCCAGTACCTCAACCTCCTCCCGGTAGGCCTTCTCGTCGTTGTCCGAGATCAGCCCCACCACCACTGTGTCGTCTGCAAACTTCACTATGGAGTTGGAGCTGAACTTGGCCACACAATCGTGTGTGTAGAGTGAGTACAGCAGGGGGCTCAGAACACAGCCCTGGGGGGACCCGATGCTCAGGGTGATGGTGTTAATAATAATAATAATAATAATAGATTGGATTTGTAATGCACTTTTTGTTCGCTGGGATCCCAAAGTGCTACACTACATGGTTAAAACAAGTTAAAAAAAAATAGAATAAAATAGTTATTAGTAAAACAAATAAAATAAAATACAGAATAAAAATAGAACATAGTTAATTAAAAACATAGTATAAACAGACAATTTAAAAACAGAGCGCAATAAAATTTAAATAAAAAGCTAACAGTCAAAGGCCTTTTTGAACAGATTTCAGGCCTGCTTTGAAAGAGTCCAGGCTCTGTGGTGCCCTCAGCTGGATGGGGAGGCTGTTCCACAGGCGTGGTGCAGCCGTGCAGAAGGCTCGGTCACCCATGGTGCAGAGCCGGGTATTGGGGACCTGAAGGAGCAGGCTACCTGCGGATCTGAGGGTGCGGGTGAAGGATTGTGGAGTGATGAGTTCCTGAAGGTAGAGGGGTGCGTGTCCGTTTATGCAGTTATGGGTGATTGTAAGGATTTTGTAGTTGATCCGGGATGAGACGGGGAGCCAGTGTAGTGAGTGAAGGATGGGGGTTATGTGATCGTGTTTACGGACTCTCATCAGGATCCTGGCAGCGCTGTTCTGGATGTATTGCAGCTTTTGGATGCTCTTGCCAGGAATCCCGATGAAGAGTCCGTTACAGTAGTCCAGTCTTGAGGAGATAAAGGCATGGACAAGCTTCTCTGCATCTGACAGGGTTAGAATGGGACGGAGTTTTGATATGTTTTTTAGGTGATAGAATGAGGTCTTGCAGAGGTGTTTTATGTGGGTGTTGAAGGTCAGGTGGGGGTCAAATCGAACCCCCAGATTTGTGACTGAGGGGGAGAGGGGGATTACCTGGCCGTCAAAGGTGAGATGGGATATGGATGAAGACTGAACCTGGTGGGGGGTGCCAATTAGGAGTGCCTCGGTTTTCTTGCTGTTTAGTTGGAGGAAGTTGCTGTTCATCCATGCCTTTATCTCCCCAAGACAGGAGGCATGACAGAGCTGCAGAGGGGTTTGGGGCCGTTTTTATGTAGAGTTGTGTGTCATCGGCATAACAGTGGAAAGACATTCCATGTCTGCCGATGACACGACAGAGGGGGAGCATGTAGGTGATGAATAGAATGGGACCAAGAACCGACCCCTGCGGAACACCACAGGTGACCTCGAGCAGCCTGGACTTGTGTCCTCCCAGTGAGACATATTCTGTCCTGCCTAAGAGGTAGGACTGGAACCACTGTACTGTGCATGGCTCGACAGTCCAACAGTGTTGTGGAGGCGCTCCAGGAGGAGCGCCAGGAGGATGGTGTGGTCCACAGTGTCAAACGCCGCTCAGGGCGGAGCTCAGACCCAGCTCGATCAGCTTGTCCACCAGTCTGGTGGGGACTATGGTGTTGAACGCTGAGCTGTAGTCAATGAACAACAGTCTCACATAGCCCCCCTTCTGACGGTCAAGGTGAGAGAGGGGGCTGTGCAGTATCTGGGAGACCGCGTCGTCAGTGGACCTGTTTGTCCTGTATGCAAATTGCATAGGGTCCATATCACTGGGGAGGGAGGCACAAATGTGGTCCTTGACCAGCCTCTCGAAACATTTCATGACCACAGAGGTGAGTGCCACCGGTCTGTAGTCATTGAGACATGTTGGGGAGGGTTTCTTCGGTACAGGGATGATGGTAGACATCTTGAAGCAGGCAGGGACCACCGACTCAGCCAGGGATTGATTAAATATGGCGGTGAACACCGGGGCTAGCTGGTTGGCACAGGACTTAAGTATGCGTCCTGTTATACCATCTGGGCCTGCCGCTTTCCTGGTGTTCACCTGCATAAATGCTCTTCTCACACTGTGCTCCGACAACGAGAGAGCGTCCCCGCCCCCCCGCGGTTGCCCCCCCCCCTCCACAACAGCCGGCGCGCCAGTGACGTCACTAGCCGGAGAGCTAGCAGCGCCACTGTCTACACCAAACCGAGCGTAGAAAGAGTTGAGTTTGTCCGCGAGAGAGGCGTCGTCGCTCCCCATTGAGGGGGCGCTGACTTTGTAGTCAGTTATTGTCTTCAGTCCCCGCCATAATGCCTCTTGTGTCGTTTTGTGCCATTTGTGTCTCCAGTTTATCAGCATATGTCCTCTTAGCAAGTTTAACAGCCTTGCGCAGAGTATAGACTGAAGCCTTATACTCCATGTTTCCTGACTCTCTGCCCAGGTTGTAAGCAGTGGTGCGAGAGTTCAGAGCTGCTCTAATAGTGCTGTCCACCCACGGTTTCTGGTTTGGGAACAGTACTAGTAGTAGTAGTAGTGGTAGTAGCAGTAGATAGTAGCAGTAAATTCTTTGAATATCTTTAAAACAATCCACAGAATGAACCAAGCAGGCTTGCCTTAGTGCACAATCTTAAATCTTTGTCAAACTTTTCCATCATAAGCATATAGCTAGCTAGCTCGAGCGCTTGTCGCCATTGCGCATAGAGATGGGATTTTGAAAATAGCGACACACAGAGAGCAGAAGGAAGACAATAATTGGGTGAAAGGAAGCTTGGAAATAGTCGGCCAGTGGGAAACCTATACACACTGTCCATATACCTTCCGTCAGACGAGACACATGGGTCAAAAAAGGGTCAATGGGGTCACGCTCTTGTCTGCACCCGCTGACTGTGGCTCGCTGAAATCTACTTTGTGCGCACTGTGGATTTGATTTCAGTGAGCCTCAGCCTGCTTAGTACAGACAGGAGCGTGACCCCATTGACTTTGTATTGGCTTGATGCAGCTAACTATCCAGAGGTTGTGAGTGGAACAGCATGGATTTAGCTGAGAAAAGGACTCTACCGATCAACAACATTACTGATAAGAAATAGGGCTAGGGTTCCAAAAAATCTGAACTATCCCTTTAAGTACAGTCCTTGAGTAAAAATTGTTACTTTCCACCACTGGTTATAGTAGTAGTAGTAATAATAATATCTTAGATTTATATAGCGCCTTTCAGGAGACCCAAGGCGCTTAACAGGAGGGGGCAGCTAAGGGAAGGGTACGTAACAACAAAAAGGTAAGGAAAGAAAAGAAAGAAAAGAAAAGAGGGAAATCAGGCAGAGTCATTTACAAATTTGGTGAAGAGGTGGGTTTTGAGTTGGGATTTGAAGTAGTAGTAGTAGTAGTCGTGGAGATAGTGTTTCCCCCCTCGATCCCACAATGGAACAGTGTCAGTCACATCAGTATCACACAATCAAAGTAAATAAACAGCACGGCTAACAGTGTTTTGATGTACATTTTGTAATGCTAAAACGGAATAAAATCAATCACTTGTTGTTGCATATGAAATGGGGGGGGGGGTCTTAAATGGACTATAACAACTTGGCAGCAAAACAGGTTAGGAAACTAATGACTTCAACTACATAAAAATGGACCATTGATCATCATATTAGGCATGTGCCGTTTTCCCGAGGTATGGCTTTTCGCCAGTAGACGGCTT
Organism: Notolepis coatsorum; assembly: GCF_963971535.1. Taxonomy (NCBI): domain Eukaryota; kingdom Metazoa; phylum Chordata; class Actinopteri; order Aulopiformes; family Paralepididae; genus Notolepis; species Notolepis coatsorum. The sequence goes on from NW_028171172.1 coordinate 39,250, forward strand.
CTTTAGGTGAGCTCTCTGATATACAGTAATGCACTTTCCCACGCCATTCCCCCCGTCTCGCGAAAGGGGGGGAAGCAAGGAAACTATCAAATAAGGAAGGGTCAATACGTCAGCTTGGTGCTGTGCTTGGTGCAAATTCTATTGAAGCCTATATTAATTACAGGTGCTGTAAGTAGTGTTTTTTTTCTTTTCTTCAAATAAGTGTTAAATAGCTCTACATTCCGACAGCCATCACTGATATAGAGTGTCTGGTCAGTAACATGGGTCTCCCAGTCCCTCCTGCTCTGCAGTAAACAGCCATCACTGATATAGAGTGTCTGGTCATGGTCAGTAACATGGGTCTCCCAGTCCCTCCGCTCTGCAGTAAACAGCCATCACTGATATAGAGTGTCTGGTCAGTAACATGGGTCTCCCAGTCCCTCCGCTCTGCAGTAAACAGCCATCACGTGGAGGGACTGAGAGACCCATGTTACTGACCAGACACTCTATATCAGTGATGGCTGTTTACTGCAGAGCGGAGGGACTGAGAGACCCATGTTACTGACCAGACACTCTATATCAGATATAGACTGTCTTCACTAACATGGGTCTCCCAGTCCCTCCACTCTGCAGTAAACACACATGTATCCAATCAGACATAGAACCATATATATATATATATTTTTTTTTAAACTTATTTCAATAAATATTGCCAAGCCAAATTGACTTACTGCACTGGTCAATTATTTCACTTGTTTGAAGGACACATTTGCTTAAAACGAGTATTTATTTCTTATCTTTGTCAACCAATTTTTGCAGTGTGTGGAATGTATATATATATTGTCTAAAAGAGTGGAGGGACTGGGACACCCAAATCACTGACCAAACTATCTATATCAGTGATGACTGTCAGAATGTAGAGCAACTTACAGTAACACTTATTTTAACAAACCAAAAATACCTCAACAACTCAATGTCGGCGGCCCAACTGAAATAAGTTCCCACACTTGGCACCACCCAACGTGCGTTCACGCGCTACTACACTACACAGTGACGTCACTGGACCGTTCCTTCTTTTTATAGTTTCCTTGGTAGTGAGTCCTGGAATGTGTGCGCGCGCTCGATTTTTCGTCTGATCGCTCCAATAGGGTCCAGCTGCAGCGCCGCAGAATCCTCTCACTGGGCAAGCCTGTGGCAGCCACGAACCTACTCGGAGGAGAATGAATGAATGAATGAATGAATGAATGAATGAATGAATGAATGAATGAATGAATGAATGAATGAATGAATGAATGAATGAATGAATGAATGAATGAATGAATGAATGAAAACTTTATTTAACAGATTGCAGAATGGGTACAATACAGTACGGCCAGGGGTGCAGTGCTGGGCAAACGCGGTCAAACTGAGTTTGGCCTTCATCACTGAGGCCGAAGTGCGCGCATCCTATTATTATGCAAAGTCTAGGTGATAAAATGACTTGTTGCGCCACTTATCACCTAGACTTTGCATAATAATAGGATACCGACAACCAAATACAAGCCCTGTAGGTGTGGTGGGGGGTTGCTTGATCTCCCGACTTCACTGGAAGGATGAGACTGTGGTGTTATGTTAATGTGGTGCGCTATACGCGTAGTGTACGGGCCACCGTACGAGGGTTGAGGGGAGTTCGAGAGGAACCTATGATGGACACCTGTGTAACGTAGCGAGGCTAAGCTAATAAAGATACTTACAACCAAAGCAGAGGACTCACGTATTTGTTACCGTGCAAAGTAACACGACATGGTGTCAGAAGTCCTGCTAGAGTTGTGTATGAGTTCGGTCGGACGTTAAGGTGCCATTTGAGACTCGTTGATGACGAAGAAAAGCAGAAGGAGAAAGAAAAAGATGGTGGATAACGCTAATAACGCTGTAGCTCCGGTAGCGGCAGCGGTTTCAAGTGCTACGTTTAGCATCCAGCCTCCCGAGTCCTTCGACTTCTCAAAGCCGCAAGAGTGGGCCAAGTGGATACGCAGGTTCGAAAGATTTCGCCTGGCAAGTAACCTAAATGCTAGCTCTGAAGAGAATCAAGTCAACACGCTAATATATTGTATGGGCGATGAGGCGGACGATATTTTACGTGGATTGAATCTGGCTGTTGATCTACAACGTACGTACCAAGGAGTGCGGGATGGATTGCAAGGTTTCTTCGTGGTCAAGAAGAACGTGATATATGAACGAGCCAAGTTTAACATGCGCAAACAGGGAGAAGGTGAAACAGTCGACTCCTTTGTGACGTCATTGTATGCGCTGGCGGAGCATTGTACATACGGAGTGTTGCATAATGAACTTATACGTGACAGGCTTGTCATCGGTCTGATGGATAAGCGGCTGTCAGAACGCATGCAGCTGGACCCAGACTTAACCTTGGAGAGGGCATTGAACATGGCGAGGCAGAGTGAGGAGGTGAAACGACAGCAATCCTCTCTGCGAGGGGATGCCAGGACGCGTGTAACTGTTCCGCAACAGTAAGTGACTTCCGGGGTAGGCCTGATTGGCCCCGACAAGGCACGTGACGCGCAACTTTCTCTGCCGCGCGGCACATTCCGCGGAGCCGAGCGGCAGAGCTTACGGAATTACGTAACCGTCCAAATACGCCATGACTCTCATTCGGCGCTATAGCTCACCTGGCAGAGCAGCGGTCCTGCGATCCTGCGGTCCGTTGTTGGTGAGTTCGAATCCCATCAAAACTTTTTTTTTTAAGTGATTTTTTTTTTTAACGTGTATTCTTTCGCCGGTTAAGGTTAGGCATGGTTAAGGTTAAGGTTAAGGTTAGGCATTGTTTCGGAGTTGGTTAAGGTTAGAACGGTTAAGTTTAGGCGCTGTTAAGGAGCTGGTTAAGGTTAGAGTTTGTCTTAGAGAATGGCAATATTCTTTCTATGGTTAAGGTTAGGCATGGTTAAGGTTAAGGTTAAGGTTAGGCATTGTTTCGGAGTTGGTTAAGGTTAGAACGGTTAAGTTTAGGCGCTGTTAAGGAGCTGGTTAAGGTTAGAGTTTGTGTTAGAGAATGGCAATAGACAGCCTATTTCCGCGCGACAGCTCTCAGCAGCCTCGTTGCGCGTCCTGAGTTTGCCGCGTCACGTGCCTGTCGGGGCCAATCAGGCCTACCCCGGAAGTCACTTACTGTTGCGGAACAGGTACACGCTGCCAGGACAGAGGCAAGTGACATTAAATCGGTGGACAGGGTGTTTAAGAGCAGTAGCAAGAACTATGCTAAGAACAGCCCCCAACAGGCTAACAGCTACACAGCCAAACCACTCAGTACCCAGTACTCGAGGGGGAGAAGTGTCCAGTGTCATAAATGTGGCAGTTCTCAGCTCCACCCACAGCGCGATTGCCCTGCTAACGAGGTGAAGTGCCATTCATGTGGGAAGATGGGCCATTATAAACGTGTGTGTAAATCTTCCAAAAATGTACATGAGGTTGAAGAAGACTATTCCTGCTCCTGTGATGGGGAGGAGGAGCACATGTTCTTGGGCAGCATCACAACTGATGGGGAGCCATGGATGGTCGACATAGACATCAATGGCAGACGTGTGCCATTCAAAATAGACACTGGCGCTGATGTTACTGTGATGCCTCACACTGTATTCAGAGAGATATACAAACACAAGGATCCACCTACCCTGCAGAAAGCAACAAAACCACTGATGGGACCTGGGAGGAGTCCACTAGATGTTGTGGGCGTCGCCAAGCTGTTGCTGAGGAGAGGAGAGAGAGAGGTGTTGGAGGATGTGTACGTCGCTCGACACCTACACTCAGCGTTGCTGGGGAGACCTGCTATCTAGGATTCCATTGCCACTGATGGACAAAGTCAAGCAAGAACTGTCCCGCATGGAAGGCCTCGGAGTGATCAGCCGGATCGAAGAGCCAACCGACTGGTGCGCTGGCATGGTAGTAGTCCCTAAGAAGAAGACAGAGGAAGTACGCATATGTGTCGATCTCACAAACCTCAATGAGTCAGTGTGCCGGGAGAAATACACCCTGCCAACAGTCGAGGAAACACTGGGAATGCTGGCCGGAGCCAGGATATTCAGCAAGTTAGACGCGAACATGGGATTTTGGCAAATACCCCTGACTGAGGAGTCGTCAAAGTATACAACTTTCATCACGCCGTTTGGTCGTTACCACTTCAATCGCCTACCTTTCGGCATCGCCTCCGCCCCAGAACACTTCCAAAACAGAATGGTGACTGAAGTCACAGAGGGGCTGGAGGGTGTCGTCTGCCACATGGATGATGTGCTGGTGTGGGGCCGATCACAGGAGGAGCATGACGCTCGTCTGCATGTCGTGCTGGGGAGGATAGAGAAAGCAGGAATCACCCTGAACACAGGCAAGTGCGACCTGTCAAAGGAAGAGGTGACCTTTCTAGGCCATGTGATCTCCAGCAGTGGCATTAACCCCGACCCGAGTAAGACGGATGCCGTGAGGAGGATGGAGGAGCCGACAAATGTCAGTGAGCTGAGAAGCTTTCTCGGCATGGTAAACCAGCTGGGGAAGTTTATCCTGCGGCTGGCGGAGAGAGACAAGGCCCTGCGAGACCTTCTGTCAAAGAAGAACTGCTGGCTGTGGGGCATCGAGCAGGCCAGAGCCTTTCAAGATTTAAAAGATGCACTAATATCTCCACCAGTGTTGGCCATGTACGATAACCACAGGGAGTGCAAGGTCTCAGCGGATGCGTCGTCGTACGGCTTGGGGAGTGTGCTTCTCCAAGAATGGGATGGGGTGTGGAGACCAGTAGCCTATGTGTCGCGGTCTCTCACACAGACTGAGCAGAGATACGCACAGGTTGAGAAGGAGGCCCTGGGCTTGACCTGGGCTTGCGAGAGGTTTAGAAATGTTCTCATCGGCAGACACTTCCAGCTGGAGACGGACCACAAGCCTCTCCTGAGTCTCCTGGGGTCTCAGGCGTTGGATGATCTCCCTCCACGGATTCTGCGCTTCCGGATGCGCCTGATGCGCTATTCCTATTCCATTGCACATGTGCCAGGGAAGAGCCTGTGGACTGCTGATACGCTCTCACGTGCTCCTGTGAAGAGGAGAGAGACACCAGAGGAGGAGGAGTTATTTGAGAATACAAATATCTATGTGGACATGGTAATAGAGAACCTGCCAGCGAGCACTGCCTACCTGGACGAGCTGAGAGAGCAGTTGGAGGGGGACAGTGTGTGCGCACAGGTGAAGCAGCGGTGTGCAGAGGGATGGCCACCACACAACAGTGAACCGGCTCTCAGGCTGTACTGGGCGGAACAGGCGTCACTCACAGTAGAGGATGGACTGTTGCTGAGGGGAAGCAGGCTTGTAATCCCTTCAACAATGAGAAACGACGTGCTTGCCAGGCTGCATGAAGGCCACCAGGGGGTGGTAAAGTGCAGGGAGCGAGCACGGCAGTCTGTATGGTGGCCCGGGCTCAGCCAGCAGCTGAATGAGCTGGTCCTCAACTGCCGAACATGCAGCAAAGAGAGAGAGAACCAAAGGGAGCCCCTGATGCCATCTCAATACCCGGGGCGACCGTGGCAGAAGTTGGGAGCAGACCTGTTCATGCTGGAGAGCAAGACTTACCTGCTGGTCGTGGATTATGCATCAAGGTACGTGGAGATCGCTCTGCTGACTCCCACAAAATCAACAGACGTCATCCACCACTTGAAGTCAATCTTCGCACGCCATGGTATCCCGGAGGAACTGGTGACGGATAACGGGCCGCAATTCTCCGGAATGGCCTTTGCAGCGTTTGCGACATCATATGGGTTTCGCCATGTCACAAGCAGCCCGAGATATCCCCAGAGTAATGGGGAGGCAGAACGTGCTGTCAAGACAATAAAAGGCCTCCTGAAAAAGGCAGCCGACCCATACCGTGCTCTGCTGGCATACAGAGCCACCCCGTTGCATAATGGATACAGTCCAGCTTAGCTTCTTATGGGGAGGAGACTCCGCACAACAGTGCCAACGCTTCCTGCTCTACTGGTCCCTACTCTTCCTGACAGTAAGGAGGTGGTTCAGAAGGAAGAGGAGAGGAGAATGAGAGATGCACAAAGCTACAACCGGCGTCATCGTACGCGAAGTCTCGACAGGCTCACTCCAGGAAAGGAGGTGTGGGTCACAGATCAAAGTGCAACTGGAGTTGTGGTCAGCAGTCACCCCACTCCACGTTCGTACATCATAGATGGACCCCATGGAACATTAAGGCGAAACCGTCGCCATCTCGTCCCCATGGAGCCCTCACCGGAGCAGAGTGCAGCAGAACCTACGGAGCAGGAGGTCCTGGAACCACCAGCTACTCCCAGAACCAGGTCTGGGAGATGTGTGGTGAAACCAACTAGGTTGGACTTGTAAGAGACAGTAGAGAAAGAGAGAGTAAAGAAAAGTGACATTCATGCGATAGAATGAAAGAGAGTATGGTTAAGCTAGACATTGTTTTTATATATATATATTCGTTTAGATATAATGTTCAAAGGAAAGCAATTGCTATGTTTAATATAGCCTATGTTTATTGGTGTTAAAGAAATTGTTTAGATCAGTTCAGATCGGAACGGACCTTTTAGATATAGAGGCAGAATAATCCTCCAAGGTCTGGGGAATCAATGGCAGTCTACCCATTGATTCTAGAAAGGGAGATGTGGTGTTATGTTAATGTGGTGCGCTATACGCGTAGTGTACGGGCCACCGTACGAGGGTTGAGGGGAGTTCGAGAGGAACCTATGATGGACACCCGTGTAACGTAGCGAGGCTAAGCTAATAAAGATACTTACAACCAAAGCAGAGGACTCACGTATTTGTTACCGTGCAAAGTAACACGACAGAGACAAGGTGTATCATCTGTTTTGTGCGCAACAGAGGGAACGGGAGCGCGCTTGCGCGGGCATTTGGCCTTCGCCCATATTACGACTGCACCCCTGAGTACGGCTCAATACACCTCAATACACACAATTGTTAAGGGGATGCAGACCAGAGAAAGTCGTTTGTCTTGTTTACATCAGGGTCCCCCATTTTCAATTCATAGTGACATTTATGACATACACAACATACATGACATCATGGCATAAGGACATACACATGACATACAGGTATATAGTACTGTTACATTTGTGACATATATGATATGCAAATATACAGTACTGTTACCCATAGATCCTGACAGAGAGTATATACATATGATGGGGAGGAGACTGTACATTAGGAGGGGGTGGGTGGGTGGGAGAGAAATATACATACGGTGGGGAGGAGACTGTCTATTAGGAGGGGGTGGGGGGGTTTGGACATTTACGTGGCCAGTTTCGAATTGCAGCCTCCCGTAGGTGCTCTTTTAGAGCGGTTTTGAATGTGGGTAGGGATTCACATTCCTTTACAGCTTTGGGTAGGGCGTTCCACATTGATGTGGCATAATTGCGAAACGTGTTTAGTCCCTTGTTTGAGCCGAATCTGGATTTAACATGATTTGTTGAGCTTCCTCTGGTGCGCTGTTTTAAGGGTGCTTTGATTGATTGATTGATTGATTGATTGATTGAAAAGTTTATTAACAGATTGCAGAATGGGTACAGTACAGTACAGCTCAATACATACAATTGTTAAGGGGATGCAGACCAGAGAAAGACTTTCGTCTTGTTTACATCAGGGTCCCCCATTTTCAATTCATCATATGACACACACGACATACAGATAGACAGTAGCCTACTGCTACATCTATACATTTATGACATACCAGATTTGCAAATACAGTACTGTTTGTGATACAAAAAGTGTCCAGAAAAAGAGTGTATATACATTTGACGTAGAAACTGTACATTGGAGGAGGTTGGGTAGGTGGGGTGGGATGGGTGGGTGGGGCTGTACATTGGAGGTGGGGGGGGGGGGGGGGCTTGGGTAGGGGACACACACACTGTACATTGGAATACTGACAAAGCCATACTTGGTAATTTACTGTACAACTGGGTTAGGACATTTGTAGGGGCCAGTTTCGAATTGCAGTCTCCCGTAGGTGTTCTTTGAGAGTGTTTTTGAAAGTGGGTAGTGATTCACATTCCTTTACAGCTTTGGGTAGGGCGTTCCACATTGATGTGGCATAATTGCCAAACGTGTTTAGTCCCTTGTTTGAGCAGAATCTGGGTTTAACATGATTTGTGGAGCTCCCTCTGGTGTTGTGATCGTGGTAGTCACTGACCTTTGGGAAGTATTTTGACATGTACATGGGTACCTTGGTTGTGTAGTGTATCTTGTAGACCAGGCCCATTGCAAGTTGCTGTACTCTGTCGTCTACTCTAAGCCATCCTAGGTTGTCAAAGTGGGCAGGGGTGAGGTGGGTTCTAGGAGTCAGGTCAAGCAGTAGTCTGACTAGTTTGTTTTGAGATGTTTGTAATTTGGTTTTTAGTGCCTTTGAGGTGCTTTGGTACCATGAGGTGCAAGCATAGTCGTAGTACCCTTGAATGAGTGCTCCTGCCAGAGTCTTCAGGGTATTCTTGTTTACCAGAGAGGAGATCCGGTACAAGAATCGAGTTTGTTTGTTGACTTTTTTTATTACATTGGATGCCATTTTGTCACAGGAAAGATTAGCCTCTAGGATGGAACCCAGGTAGGTAATTTCATCTTTCCTTGTGACAATATTGTCACCCACTGTAACTGAGAAGCCGTCGGTCTTGCTGAGTTTGTTATTTGAACCGAAGAGAATGGACTCTGTTTTGCCCATGTGTAATGATAGTTTGTTGTCGGCGAGCCATATGCAGATTTTGCCTAGTTCCGAGCTGAGGGTTTTTTCAACCTGTAACTTGTTCTTGTCAGAGACCAGCAGGGCTGAGTCGTCCACAAACAGGAACAAGTTGCAGTCACAAGCTGACGACATGTCATTTGCATAAATTAGGAACAGTAGCGGCCCTAGTATGCTTCCTTGTGGAACACCACAGTTCACTGGGAGGGGGGGGATAGGGTACCGTTTGCCTCCACCATCTGTTCTCTCCCCTCCAGGTAGGATTGTATCCAGCTCACTGATAGACTATCAAAACCAATTGCTTTTAGCTTGTCAATCAGAATGGTGTGATTGACAGTGTCGAAGGCCTTTTGTAGGTCCAGCATGACCATGCCGCAGTATTTGCCCGCATCCACCTCTTACTTGATGTGGTCATTCAAATAGAGAAGGCATGTGTCAGTGGAGTGGGATGTTCTGAAGCCAGATTGGAATTCGTAGATTTGATTTTTTTCCGCAAGGTACTTTTCGACCTGTTCTTATACTATTTTTTCGATGACTTTCGAGATGGATGTAAGGATAGAAACAGGGCGGTAGTTGCCTGGGTCTAATTTGCTGCCCTTTTTGTGCAGGGGTGTTACTCTCGCAATTTTGAAGTCCTTGGGGACGTGTCCCTGTTTTATGGAGAGGTTTATTATGTGTGTGATGACTGGGGTGATTGCGGCTGCTGAGGAATTTGGAGGGGATGTTGTCATGGCCAGTGGCCTTGTTCGGTTGGAGGGCGCTCAGTTTTTTGAGTACCTCATCTGTAGTTACCATTTCCAGTTTGAAGTCGTCTTTGTGGACGCCTAGGTTCTTGTAGTATGCTACTATGTGTTCTACCCCATACTGCCCTGAGTGGGAGGGTAGTTTGTTTACCAGTGTTGTGGCTATGTTTGTGAAGAAAGTGTTTAAGTAATTGGCTACATCCAGCTTGTCTGTGATGATCGTGTTGTCCGTCTTTATGTTTATGTTTGAGAACCTGGTTTTAAGTTTTTTACTGCAGCCTAGTTGATTATTGAGTAATTTCCAAAGTTCACGTGGTTATTTTTATTGGTTATTTTTGTTTTCCTCAGTTTTGTCATTGATGATTTATTTTTTTGCAGTTTACGTCATTTCTTAGTCTGTTTCTTTCTAGTTTGAGTTCAGTCACGTGGGCTTGGAGTTCACTGCTCGTGCTTTTGGTAAGCTTTGACTGACTTTTACGAAACTCAGAGCATTTTTTGTCTCTGGCTTTCATAGCGGTCAGTATTTCAGTGTGCATCCATGGCTCAGCGCGATTTTTTACCCTGGTGGTTCTTAGGGGGGCCATGTTGTTTAGTATTGTTGAGAAGTTGGTTTTGAAGCCAAGCCAGGTTTCTTCAACCAGTGTACCATTGAGCTCATCTGACCAGTCCAGGCTCTCCAGTTCAAGGTTAAAGGCCTCGCCAGAGTAGGTTTTGAGGTCTCTAGATGTGACACCAGAGCTGTTTGGTCCGGACTATCGGACCAGAGTTCGTTTTCTCGGATAGTCCGCTTTTTTTGGGGTGGTGTGAATGCTCAGTCTTGACTAATTGCAATGTGAACGCAGACGAACCAAATGAAGAATGCAACAATGTTTCAACTTCACCCCCTGAACCGCACAGAGTCCACCAAACTATATGTGAAAGCGCCCTAAGTGAGCGTGTGTTATTGGATTGATTGAAAATTGTATTAATGTCCGCCTTGTTTCGAGCTGGTTATGCTTAGGCCCTCTTTCGAAGTCGCCCTCGTTCGAAGTCGGTTATGCTTAGAGTTTGGAATCAGGGCTGGTGGTCTATCGCCCTGCTCTAAAGATAAACTCTAAGCATAACCGACTTCGAAAGAGGGCCTACGCATAACCAGTTCAAAACAAGGCGGACATTAATACAATTATCAATCAATCAATCAATCAATCAATCAATCAATTCCAATAACACACGCTCACTTCATTCTTTAGATGGCATTATGCACCTCCGACTAGTACTTCGAGAAACGTCCGTACTTTCCGCCAATCAGCGCGCTCTCTGTGGCTGCCACAGGCTTTCCCCTGCTTGAGAGGATTCTCCGGCGCTGCAGCTGGACCCTATTGCGATTTTTTCGTCTGTGATGATCGCACAGCCGCGCGCCGCCGCCGGACTCTCTGGAGTGTGTGTGTGTGTGTGTGCGCGCACCCACGGCCGGGCGCCGCGCGACAGGTTTGGTTGGAGCACGCGCGAGAGGAAGGAGGAGGAGGAGGCAGGAATACCGCTGGAGTGGGAGTGATGGCGGTGCGGAGGAAGAAGAAGGGACAAGTTTGATAGTGTGTGTAAATTGGGGATTAATAATAAACTAAACGCGATGAAACCGACGAGGAGGTGAGAGCGTACACGTTTAATTTAGCTTTTTTGTTTTTGTTTCAAGGGTTCGTGGTGTGTTAATTTGAAAATGTCTACAATGAAATCGTTCACGCGTTGAATAATAATAGTAGGCAGCGGTTGGAACTACTGACCGCTTTCGCTCATTAGACCTACTTATGTTATGACCTTAATCGTTATACTTGTTATAATAAGGCGGCTACGTTGAATATGCGGTCACTAAAACTACGAAAATAACGATGGTTCGTTTGCATAAGATATAGGCGAAAGTTGTACCCACCGTTTTTACTACTTCTATTATCTAGTTATTGTAAAATAACTAGTCTTATTAAGTCGAGTTACAAAGGCACACGGGCTTTAATTAATGAGTACAAATCAAGGCTCTGCCGAGTTTGAGAGATTTTCGCGAACTGGGACCCCGGTAGCATGTTTTCTAGTGATAGAATACAAAGATTCCCTGTTTGTCTGCGAGTTTTAACCGCTGTTTTCTTTCTTTTGTAGATGACTTGGCTGTGTGTGCTGCTTAGTTGAGACAATGCCCTGGAGAGCGCCCCCTGTCGGACCCATGGTGGCACAGTTCCTATAGAGAGTGGGGTGGAGAGAGATAGGAGAGGAGAGAACGAAATAAGGAAACGTTCCCCGGTGATCTCTCTCACACACTTTTTAACTCGCTAAGTATCGGGTTGTAAATCCAGGGGGGGGAAATGATTAAAGCGGAGAGCAAGGGAGAGCGGACCCTGAGGAGCGCGTCTCCGCACAGAAACGCCTACAAGTCGGACTTCCACGCCATTAAGTGCTCCTTCGATGGGGCGAAATCCGAGGGAAGCGCCGCCGGTTCGAAGTCGTACGCAAATGGCTGCTCCGGTGACACACGGGAGGACTCCAGGGGGAGGCCATTCGGGAACCGTGTGAACAAGATCAAGAACATCTTCCTGCAGATGGATGGCCAACAAGAGGCCAGCGATGTGAAGCCGGCCACTGTAAAACCAGAGGTGTCCCACCCAGCGTCCCCCCCACCGAAATTCCCAGCCAGCAGCGGCAGTACCAGTACCCCCAGTACCAGTACCCCCACCACCATCACCACCCCCACCACCACCACCACCACACACAAAACCAGTTTGAGCAGCCCCACAAGCCCCGAATCACCCAATCTGGAGAAAGTCCCCAAAGGAGAAGATGTTGTTGAGATCGACAAAGTGGCTCTGGCCGAGAAGTTCTCCGTGACCAGGAAGCTCTTTGAACGGCGCATCAAAGACCCGCCTCCGGCGGACGGCAAGTCCCCGAGCAGCAGAGTGGCGACCCGCGTGTCCCTGGGCAGCGCCTCTGACTCTGAGGGGAAGAGCGCCCGGAGGATATCGGCGTCCTCCGTCGAGACCGGCGTCAAAGCGGAGCCGGCGACTCACACGACGTCGGCGGTGAATAGATCTGGACCGGACGAGAAGACGACGGACGGCGAGGAGAAGATGAGACACGTGTCCCGGGTGTCTCTGAACGCCGGGCCCATCTCCCGGCGGCTGGAGAACTTCATGGCGGACAGTGACACGGAGGAGGCCGGCAGAGCAGCCAATGCAAAGGGCTCGGCGGTGTCGCCTAAAACGGGGGGCGCTCCCGCCGTGTCTTCGACCAGCAGGGACGGCTCTCACAAACCCGCTTCCCCCGACGCCGCGGCTAACAAATCCACACCGCCGGCGGCCTCTGTCGTCTCTCACAAACCGACTTTCCCGGCTACTAGCAACGTCCCCCACAACAAGCCCCTCTCGCCGGAGCAAGCGGCTCCGGTCGGCACCGGTCGCTCCTCCGGCAGGCCATCTGTCGCCGGGGAGGGGGCCGAGCCCAGGCAGCCGTCGACCGGTAGCTTTCCGAGGGCCAAACAGTCGGACGGCGCCAAGAGCGACGAGCACGTGGCACACAGCGCTTCCGGGGACAAGGTGTCGGCGTCGGCGGCCCCGGACCCCAGGGGGCTGGGCATGGTCCGGGCAGAGCTGGTCGTGGTCCAGAACGAGTCATCAGAGAGCGAGGAGAACGATGACGAGAATATCGAAGATAACGTGTTTGAGGAGAAAGTGCGAGGCTCCAAAGACGTAACGACGACGACGGGTCATCCGAAAGGTGACCCGGCACAGGCGACTCGGACCGGCAAACACGTCCCCCAGCGTGTCGCGGAGAGAGACGCACAACCCGCGACGGAGAAGGCAGACGTACCACGTAGGGTCCCGGAGGAGGGACTGCAGCGGGGGTTTGGACAGACAGAGGAGAGGAGGAAGGAAGAGACGTCGAGCGCGGCTCGGAGCGGCGAGGAAGACGAGGAGAGCGAGCAGGAGGAGCAGCAGCAGCAGGGGGGCGTCCGGGACAGACTGTCTCCGGTGGTCTATGGCATCGAGAACGCGGCGTTCGTGGACGACAGGGATGTGGACCAGATCCTCAGGGAGGAAGAGGAGGAGGAGGAGGAAGGGCAGACCTGTGAGGAGGATTACGAGGAGGCCCCGGGGCTGTCGGACGAGGATGAGCCACCGCAGATGCGGAAGATCAAGTTTTCGACGGAGCGCATTCTGGTAAGAGCTAAGCGTTAATAGTTTTGGCGTTGATTGCTGCGTTCCACAGGGCCTGCAAACATGTCGCACAAGGTTCTGTCTGTCCACTACCGTCCGCACACTCAGTAAGCGGCTGTTTCTGTTTCCTGACGGGACACGTCAGACAAATTGCACGAAATGAATGCCTTTTGCTGCTCGTGTTGACGTTATGGCTGCTCTACCGTATTATCAGACGAGGTTGTGTCACAGTTGACTAAACCAAAACTATGGGGTATTAACTCTTGTTGCAAACTGAGGCATTGAGAGCATTTCTTAAACTTTCTTTTTTATTTCTTTATTTTTCTCTGGTAACTGGTTTGGCACTGGGCAAATGGTTGTCTTTTTTGATTTAGGTGCTGCTGGCAAATAACATTACCACCGGGAGTGACTACTACATTAAAACAAACACATTGTGTTCAGATTGTTTACTAACAACAGTACAGAATAGTCCATTTAAAACCAGACCACCAACCGAGGAAGCATTCGGCAAAACACCAGGGACCTCCCCAGCAGGCCAGAGTTTGGGAACCCCTGCACTCTCTATGTTGTAAAGTATCTCAGAACAGGCATGCTGATTTGAGACCAGTTTTATCTCATGGAGTTCTATGGTCATGTGACCAGACCATCAGTGCTCCAGCTCGCTTAGAATATTTATACACACACAGACCCTGGATTAGAGGAGCAGCCACTCTGCAGTGAAGACCATATCTAGTCCAGGACATTGACCCTGCCGGAGACCGGAAGGTCAGTCTGTGTTGGTTAGGAATGCTCTGAGAGGGGTATTTTTGGAATTATTGTTGACATTGCATAAGAGATGTTTAACTCAGTCTTGTGTGTGTGTGTGAATTGAATGATGGCTGTGGGGAGACTTTAGCTGCGCATGGGGTTGTGGAACCTTTGACGGTCCTCTACTGTAAGTAAACACGGGCACTTTACTACTCCCACGATGAATGCTGTGGATCGTGAAACCTTTGATTGTACTCTACTCCGTACTGGAAGTATTATCAAGTCCACTCCCATGAGAGGATTGTGGACCTTTTGACTGCACTCTACTGCTAGTAAACTATACTGGCACTTCCATGATTGCGGATCTTTGGTCCGTTCTCTACTGTAAAAACTACTAGGGGTGTAAATATTTGACTCCACAACGATTCGATTAGATTACGATCCTTCAGGCAACGATTCAATGCATCGTGAGATCTCTTCATTTGACCCACGATTCGATGCGATTCGATACATTTTCGATCAGTTAATTCCCCCCAAATTTTTGAATACACAAATGTGGCTGGGGGAACTGATTCACTCAGCATGAATGCATAGACTTTTAGGTCAATAAAAAACCGACATAAAAAAAATGTGATATATAAAAAATACAAATTATCGATTCTAACATTTTCAAATCGATGCAGTTGAATCGTCACCTTAGGATGGATGCATTGTGATGCGTTGTTACACCCCTAGTAAAAACAAAAATAAACTTGTGGGATTGACACGACGGGAACGTTTCCTGTTAATTGGCCAAGCGTGCACCACGGTTATCGGCTGATGCTGATTAACTCAAAATACCAGATATCGGCCAGACCAATTACCCAGTCTATCACTAATCCTATGAGCGTATCACTTGTGGGATTTATGACCCCTCTCTACTCTGGACCAGTAGAGTATCGTGGTCCTATCGACTGTGACTCACTCTACTGTATGAGCGTGTGTAGACTGTGGAACCTTTCACTCGACTATAGTCTATCGACATTGGTGCTTCCATTATGAGTTGTGGAACTATTCACTGTACTCTACTGTACATCAGGGTACAGGGCTTGGCAATTAAGCGAGTTTCAATTTCTTAAATGTTACTTGTCCTTTCGGACAAGTTGTGTTTTTGTAGGTTTTTATTGATCTTTGCTACCGACCGGGCAGTCCGGTAGAGAGAGAGAGAGGAGGAATGGGAGATTCACTCGAGTTTCAATTTCAATCATGATTTTGAAAACAAGAGAAACACACTGGGAGACCGAGCTTTCGCTGTAGCTGCCCCCCAGACTATGGAACTCCCTCTCCCCCTCCATCCGAGGCTCTGACACCATCAACCTCTTCAAAACCAAGCTAAAAACCCACCTGTTCACACTTGCCTTCACGCAACACGGCCCCGCTCCCAAGTAGCCCCCACCCCTGACTCTTTTCTTTTAAGCCACAGATTCCCTTGTTTTGTTGTTTGTTTGTTTGTTTGTTTGTTTGTTTGTTTGTTTGTTTGTTTTGTTTGTTAATTTCAACCACTTCATCCAATTGGACAGCACCTTGCTTCCTTTTTTTTTAATCTCTTTTATCTTATTTGTTTTTTCCCCCTGTTGTTACTATACACATATATATTCATAATTTCTTATTTTTTTTATCTTTTAAAAAAAGAAATTGTTCCACCCTTTCCTTGTACAGTGTCATTGAGTCTGAGAAAGGCGCTTCTCTCTTAACACTTTGTATGCCACGCCTAGGGTGACCAGGTCCAAATAAACCAAATGTGGGACAAAGGGTATGTTTGTGAGGGACAATGTGGGACACCCTCCCCCCCAGCACGCAGCCCCCCCGCCCTTTTGGTGGACTGTCCCTGTCGCCTCCTTCAAGGCTCATCCGCCACTGTCCTCATTAAAATGACCACAAGCCTAATATGTTTTGCCCTTATTCATTTTATTTTTATTTTCCTTTTGTCTCTAATGGGTGTCAAAATAATAATAATAATAAATAATACTAAAAATAAATTAAATACATTAAATGACCACCCAGACTTACAATCACTTATCAAACAGAGCAGGAACAGTAACACAAGTCTCAACTCACAAGTCCAGGGATTCAGGGAATGAGCAGGGGGGAGGAAGGATGAGGGGGGACTTGCAGTGGTGGTTGGGAGCAGGAAAAGGACAATTCAGTTTCAATATTTGCTATGAAATGAATGTATTCAGTTCACTCTGACTGCAGGAAGTTGAGCGTGTGATTATCAAAAATATGTGTGCAGTATATTATTAATATATTTTAGTGAAATATATGGCAATATCCATTCCAACCATATCATAATATATGGAAATAGAATAATATACACACCAATATAATTAC
>NW_028171171.1:0-7500 GCF_963971535.1 Notolepis coatsorum
AGAGAGAGAGAGAGATGAGATGAGAGAGAGAGAGAGAGAGAGAGAGAGAGAGAGAGAGGAGAGAGGAGAGATGCTCTGCCTCCTATACCACCGATCGGTAATCCCTTTTCCACTTTCTTTTTTTTTGCGAGCGGGCGCTTGTTGAGAAGAGGACGAGAGTTTGGCCGGTGGCCAGTAGCATCAATAAGAAGCGAGGAGGACCTACATGGAGAGTCTTATTTCACACATCAGTCGCCGAGTGGAGATGTGTGAGCAGCAGCTGGTTAGCCCCGATCTACCAGCGGCCGGCTCCCCAAAGGTCCCCGCGCTGTGTGTGTGTCTCCTCTCGGCCCGTCTCAGACGGAATATAGTTCTCCCTCCTCCGTCTGTGTGACGATTGTGGTAGGAAATAGCCGAAGCTAAATAACTTGCTCTGTAAAAAAAGAGACCTGGTTAACCCTTTCACTACCACACATTTACATTTAGTCATTTAGCGGACGCTTTTATCCAAAGCGACTACAAGTTCTGTACGACAAGACAGCAAGAAGGGTACAACTCTATCAGCTGAGTAACAATGTTTATCAAAGTGTTGCGTGTTACAGTGTAGGTTGTAGTTTATTAGGACAAGTGCATGACAGTAAGGTTAGTCAGG
This sequence comes from Notolepis coatsorum, assembly GCF_963971535.1. NCBI lineage: Eukaryota > Metazoa > Chordata > Actinopteri > Aulopiformes > Paralepididae > Notolepis > Notolepis coatsorum. The sequence continues at coordinate 632 of NW_028171171.1, forward strand.
GTTAGATTTCTTTTTTTATTTCATTTTTTTTTATTATTATCATTTCAGATAATGGTTGAAGAAGGGTTAACCCATTTCACTGCGACAACACAGAAGGTTAACCCTTTCCACTGGCACACGGCAAAGGGTTAACCCTTTTCCACCACCACACTATATATACAGAAGGTTAACCCGTTTCACTGCCACACAATGCAGGTTAACCTTCTGTATAGTGTGGTAGTGAAAGGGTTAATACGATTTATGAACTCAATCAGAGTATCAATACAGAATAGTCAGAGTTAGGCTGGATGACTCTCCGCGAGGTGGCTAGCTATAGGACACCGGGGGAGAGAGACCCCTCACTGGATCTTGGAACATCTTTATACCAAACTAGGGATGCACCGATCCGACCTTTTCAGTCCCGATACCGATACCTGGGTTTGGGTATTGGCCAATACCGATACCAATCCGATACCCATTGTCCAAATCTTTTTCTCCAAAAAAGTTAAAGAAATAAAGAATTTATTCACGTATTTTTTTTATATTCAATTCTATTTTGTTTTTAAGAATTGTAAAGGATCACAAGTGTGTTTTTGATTTGTTGTAAACAAAGACAGAAAATAAACTTCATTCATTCAATTAATAAACTGCATGCCTCACTGTCACTGTGTGGAAGTGTCATTATTTTGTGCAAGGCAACATCAGGCTTGACTTAAAACATTACTTTCCTAACTTAGTGAAACTAAATGTAACAAATTAACACATAGATATAAATGTACTGAATGGTTATTTCTTATTTTATTTATTATTATTAAAAAATTAAATCCGATACATATATATTTTTTTACCAATACCCGATCCAGCTATTTTACTGATATCGGCGGCCGATACCGATACCAATATCGGATCGGTGCATCCCTATACCAAACTGGAAAGGGGGTGGGGGTCAAAGGAATGTGACATCTTTGGGGACATTATGGAAAGGTGGGAAAGGAAGGAATGGGGGGTAGGGATGTGGATAGGAAGGAAAGATTGGTAGATCAAAGAGATACACTACAGGGGGGGCAGGTGGCGCACGGAGATTACGTTCGTCACCAACACCGGGAGACACTAGGATTCGCCTGTTCGAATCCAGCTCCCGGCGTTGCTATCAGCTTGGCTGGCCTCTCACACTGATACAATTGGCTGTATCAGAGGGTGGGAAAGCTGAAGGGTGGGTCCTGGGCGTTGTGGACAGCGACCCCTACAGTTCGGTCGGGGCGCCTGCTCAGCGAGGGTTGGAACTGAGGAGAGATAGTGTGGCCTCCCACACGCTACACTCTCCCCGGTGAGAACCTGCGCGGCCAGGTTGGCCTGCCCCAGGCTGCACATGCGTCGGAGGAAAGCATGTGACAGTCTCCGGTCTCCCGGACCAACAGTAGGGGAAAGTACGCAACAACCAGGAAGGGTGGGATGGGAGAAAAAATCGGGAAAAAGGAGGGGAAGAAAGATAAAATAATAATAAAAAAAAAAAAATAGATACACTACTTGTATATTCTCTCGTTCTCTCATTTGGACTAACTTGAACTCTTAGGTTTAGAGTAATTACTCTAAACCTGCAAATTAGGAACCGAGATCCGATTGCCTGCTTTATGCCTTCGATCTATAGGTATGTTTAACGCCAATATGATGACTTTGTTTGTTCTAGAATGATGTTTTCGTATCGTCCAATTCAACCCTCCCCTGTCTCGAACGCTGTTTCTTGCCTCCCACAAGCCGGCTGCAATGTGGACCAAGTCATACATAGCACAAGTCCCCTCCGATACTCGAGGTAACAGCAGTCGCATCTTTCCACCTGCGCGGCTCGATCTTTCAGCGTCAGGGGTCTGGGCTTTGGAGGGGCCCCGCCCCCCGTCGCTTCCTGATTCTACTGCGCAGGCGCACCAACCGACCTGTAGGAGTCGCTGTCCACAACGCCCGATCCCCACCCATCAGTTTTCCCTCCCCCTAATACTGCCAATGTGTATTAGTGCGGACGACCAGCTAAACTGAAAGCAATGTGGAGCGCTGGGCTCGAACAGGGAGATGATCTGTTTGAGCCCAGCCTCCAGTATTCGTGGTGAGCGCCTTGCCCACTGCACCACGTAGCCGCCCTATGAATCACACCAAGTATGTTACACAAAGAGCATATATATCGCTCTCACTCTCCCTCCCCCCCCCCCCCCCCCCCCCACTCTCTCTCTCTCTCTCTCTCTCTCTCTCTCTCTCTCTCTCTCTCTCTCTCTCTCTCTCTCTCTCTCTCTCTCTCTCTCTCTCTCTCTCTCTCTCTCTCTCTCTCTCTCTCTTTTTCTCTCTCTCTCCCTCTCTCTATCTCTCCATCTCTCCTTTGTATTAACGTCGCTGAAACAAAACTGTTGAGTTATATAAATGGAGAAACTCTCCAAAGATGCATATCCATTTCAGTCTTTGTTTTTGTAAAGGGGAATTGAGACAGTTCAGTTGCCTCTCTCTGTTCGCTGTCCAGTTCAGCACCACAGACAGCACCGACCCAACAGCTCTGGTTCCGCTGTGTTCTGAAGAAGAAGACACAGACAGAACCCTCTGTACTGAAGAAGACACAGAGAGAACCCTCTCTCCGGGCCAGATCGGCCCACTCTGGAAGTATCCTCACCGGACATTATGACCGGACAGATTTAAATATATATAATTACCGGAAAATGGAAACCCTGCCCCTCTCTCTCCCTCTCCCTCTCTCTCTCTATATATATACTGTATATATATTAGTGCTGTCAATCGATTAAAATATTTAATTGCAATTAATCGCATGATTGTCCATAGTTAACTCGCGATTAGTCGCAAATGAATCGCATGTTTTAATACTCTTATCAACATGAGAGTCAACAAATGCTTGCTTTATGCAGCCATTTAACACAAAAGGATGACCCTCATGCATTGCAAATTTGCATCAAATTCAAAACAGAGTGATGCACAAAATAACTTAAAAGAAAATAATAATTTAAAACAATGAATAAAGTGTGCATGAAATAATAGGGGAACGAAAACGTTAGGAACTTGTTACATTCACCCACACAAGGGCTGAGTAATCACACCCCCCCCCCTCTCTCTCTCCCTTTCTCTCTCTCTCTCTCTCTCTTTCTCTCTCTCTCTCTCTCTCTCTCACACACACTCTCCCAGCTCTCTTTCTCTCTTGCCCCTTCCTCATCTCTCTCACCCCCCCTCTCTCTCTCTATCTCTCTCACACACACACACACACACACACACACACACACACACACACACACACACACACACACACACACACACACACACACACACACACACACACACACACACACACACACACACACACACACACACACACACTTCAGAAACAAACATAGTATCAATGAGAGCATCAATAATACACCTGAGTGAAGTCTATAATAAAAATAAAAAAAGAAGAACATTATAAATAATTTTTTCTTAAAAGTTAACCGTGAGTTAAAAAAAATAGTGGCGTTAATATAATCGGGTGTTAACGCGTTAATACCGCGTTAACTTTGGCAGCCTTAATATATATATATATATATATATGTGGCAACAGTGGCTCGAGAGGTAGAGCAGTTGTCTGGTAATCCGGAAGTTTCGAAGTGTCCTTGAGCAAGACACTTAACCCCTAACTGCTCCCGATGAGCTGGTTGGCACCGTCGGTGTGTGAATTAACTCATTCACTGCCAGATATTATCCTTATCCCGTTCTCACTGGGCCACGCTAAAAGATAGGCATTTTCACTGTGCGTCACTGTGCGTTGCAGAGCTATATCTATATTCTATATTATAGCTATGGAGACAATACTATGGCTCATTTGCGCTATGTGAATTTTGCGAAAGTCGTTCGCGTTTCTCGCCTGGACACGCTACTGTTTCATTTTTTTATGTTCTGATCGCCAGCAGCGGCATTCGTTTTGAATACTACGTACGTTGATCAGCTGGATCGATGTGAAATCATTGTAGGATCAAGGTGGAATTGACGTCAGATAGTCCTTACCTTTGATCGGGGTTATTCCAAAAAGAATATTCCAATTGTCTGATCGCGATTTCCAGTATTGATGTCCATCGGGTCCCCGACATAATCTGGCACAACACATGCACCGAGTGTCCTGGACACGTTCTGATGTGCTCGGATGAACCGCTAGACTTGCCTGGGCAAAAATTCTCCGCCCGGACGACATTAGATGTGACACACAGTCTGGAACAGGGTTTCAAAGGGTGGACGATACTGACACCTAGCAGGATCTGGACGGTATTGCACTCTCTGGGTCTCAGTATGGCTTTCAACAGTAACATAGAGGTCCGTGAGACTGCATAGATTATTAAAATCGAAAAAAAGGAAAACGGACCAAATAACGTATATAAACGTGATTGGCACTCAACGGTTGGCGAGCAAACACCTATATATATACGTGAATGGCACATAATGAGTTAATGGGTAAAATGTGAGGAACAAATTGTAAAGCGCTTTGGATAAATGCACCATTTATATATATATATACGATATACTGTGTTCATTTTAGTTTTTTACCTCTGTCATGAACCATGCTCAGGGTACAGACAAAACAAGGGAGACCACACAAGTACTTGAGGATTTTAAAGAAAAGTAATTTAATTAACCAATGAAACTATTTACAAAAAGGAATTAAAGAATGAGTGGATCAGTAATAATATCAGTGGTGTAGTGAGTGCATGAATGAGTCAGTGTGTGGCGTATGTAAATAATGAGGTGAGAATCAAACAAACAAAACCAAACAAAAGATCATGCCCAGCTTGGAGGAGAGAGAGAGAGAGACAAAGTTGAGAAGCCAGTCCTTATAGCCTTTGAGCTCAGGTGTGACTCCTCCTCCTGACACACCTGAACAGGTGTGTCTGTGATTTCCTGGCTGTGAATGACCAGACAGGTTTAGCACATACAAAGGTATATCCCTTAGCGTTGTTTCCAGTGTTCATGTTTGTTTGTCATGTTGTTTTGGCATTTCTTTGTGAGATTTCCAGTGTGTCTGGGCAGGTGCAGCTATTTACTATTGGTAACCATGGCAGCAAGGGGGTCACATGCACATACTGTAAACAAAAACTTCTTAAATAAAGGAGACAGACACATATTCAATGATACACTCAATTGGTTTTAAGAGTGGTACAGATAACTGCTTCGACACACAGACACACACGCTCGCATACACACACACACACACACACACACACACACACACACACACACACACACACACACACACACACACACACACACACACACACACACACACACACACACACACACACACACACACACACACACACACACACACACACACACACACACACACACACACACACACACACACACACACACACACACACACAACACACACCAACTTCTTGTCCTAGGTTAGCCCTGCCCCTTATACCGTTCATAGAAACATGTGCAAGACATCATTGGACTTAGTAGAGAGTCGTTTTTCATTGGTGTAGGTTAGCCTCGCCCCCGTTCACAACTCATTAACCCCTTGTCCAAGAGACTTGTGGGAGGCATCATTGGACTCAGAAGATAGTTCCGCTGTATACTGTCGATGCTCTTGCAATTCTCTTCAACTCACAGCTACGTTTATAGAGCGCACAGTGGAGGCTTGCAGCTCATCCCAAACCCTGTGCTGGATTTCACCTGTGTTGCTCCAGGTTTGTTAACCTGTGATGGAATATCAACAGGGCTGCTTGTGATTACCCACGCTGATGTTGTCCTGAAGCCATCGCCAAAATACTTTAGTTTGTAACGGTATCATCAGCGTCTCTAGCCATGACCGCGTGTGTGTGTGCGTGCGTGCGTGCGTGTGTGTGTGTGTGTGTGTGTGTGTGTGTGTGTGTGTGTGTGTGTGTGTGTGTGTGTGTGTGTGTGTGTGTGTGTGTGTGTGTGTGTGTGTGTGTGTGTGTGTGTGTGTGTGTGTGTGTGTGTGTGTGTGTGTGTGTGTGTGTGTGTGTGTGTGTGTGTTTGCGTCTGTGTATGTACAAGACCCCTCCGCTCTACATCGTCTGGCCGCCTCAGACCCACTCCTGTCCGAGCTCCGGGAGGGTCATCAAAGAGAATCCACCTATTCTCAGTCCTCGCTCCACAATAATAATAATAATAATTATTATAATAATAATAATAATAATAATAATAATAATAATAATAATAATAATAATAATAATAATAATAATAATAATAATAATAATAATAATAATTTCTTAAATTTATATAGTGCCTTTTAGGAAACCCAAGGCGCTTAACAGAGGAGAGGGACACACTAAGGGGAAGGAAATCAGAGGAACAATTGGGTAAAAAAATTGTTCCTCAATGGAACGAACTTCCCCACCGCAGTTATGACAGCTGAAACACGACCAATCTTTCTCCATCGACTAAAAACACACTTCTTCAATCAGTATCTGAAACGAAAAAATAAAGAAGTTATCATGCACTCTTCCTACTTTACTGTAGGAAGACAAACACAATGTCTTTACTGCTATGCACTCAACACTGCAGCACCCAAGTTTCAGCACATTTTCAGCACAGTTTGATGGTCATTGTTACTCAGCTGTAAGAGTTGTATCCCAACCCATCCTGCTGATTTGTCGTATAGAACTTGTAGGTCGCTGTGGATAAAAGCGTTCAGCTAGATGACTAAATGTAAATGTACATCCAGCATGTATGGTAAGCAGGGGTGTAAAAAGTACCCAGAAATTATACTTAAGTGAAAGTATGGGTACCGCCTCAAAATATTACTCAAGTAAAAGTCAGAGTATCTGGCTAAAAACACACTTGAGTAAAAGTCTAAAAGTTTCTACTTTTAAATGTACTTAAGTACTAGAAATTAAAAGTAAAAACCT
>NW_028171171.1:17500-27500 GCF_963971535.1 Notolepis coatsorum
ATTAAAGGCAGAATACTGGACTACCCTGAATAATATCACAATATTAAAGACAGAATACTGGAGTACCCTGAATAATATCACAATATTAAAGACAGAATACTGGAGTACCCTGAATAATATCACAATATTAAAGACAGAATACTGGAGTACCCTGAATAATATCACAATATTAACCACAGCATAATGCAGATTTTGTACTCCAAGTGAATGTCGTTTAAGGCACTGGCCAAAACATTGAAAGTATGGGAGCCCTTCAGTCTTCTGCAGGCAAGTGCAGCAGAACGCCTTTCAAAGCTTTCAGTGTCGATCCAGTGAGCGGTTACCCCAATGAAACTTCTTCGTCGGGCTGTCCAGCAATCTGTTGTTGTCGCGATCCATTCAACTTCACTCATAGCAGCAGTGACTTTCTCTTTCATGGTTTGAGCAGCTTTGCTGATCTTCGAGCGGACAGTGGGCCTTGTAATGACGTTGGTGCTTGGTCGAAAACCATTTATCAGGTTTTTGAATGATGGCAACTCAACAACAATATAAGGTTGGAGTCCTTGAACTATGTATTTTCTATGTAGATAGGGCCATGGATGCTCGTCTTGTCCATCCACGCCATCGCCGACCGTTTCGTCCTCTTCATCACTCATTGTGGCCATCTTCTATGGCTTGTCACTCTGACTGTCTATTCTTCTGATAACAGGTGTTTAATCAAAGATCCCCACTTTCTAGTCTTGCACAAGGACCAATCAGCATGGGTATGGGCGGGTTAATTTTCCATTGATGGGGATTTGATTGGCTGTTTACATGCAGTCGCAGGATTAATAACGTTAATGTTAGTTTGGCCAGATAAACAATTCAAATATACTAATTAAAATGGTTGGACCTACAAGATTTGTACTTTGTACTTTGTAGGTCTGCATTTTAAATGCACTCACGGACTGAGCGGCACAGGAGGTCCTTTGTCCCCACAGCCATCAGACTGTACAACAGCGTATTATAGTTACACCTGTTTTTACACCTGTTTTTACATCTGTTTTTACATCTGTTTTTATACACCTGCTTTTATCTAATCACGCTCCTATTTTAATTTTAATTTTAATATTGATGGGTATGATTTAATTGAATTTTATCATGTACTTATTTTAATTCATGATGCAGACATAACGTGTAACTACTGTATGGGAATGGTCAATGTCTGTATACTATGTGAGCTGCGAGATACCCTGAATTTCCCCAAGGGGATTAATAAAGTATCTATCTATCTATCTATCTATCTATCTATCTATCTATCTATCTATCTATCTATCTATCTATCTATCTATCTATCTATCTATCTATCTATCTATCTATCTATCTATCTATCTATCTATCTATCTATCTATCTATCTATCTATCTATCTATCTATCTATCTATCTATCTATCTATCTATCTATCTATCTATCTATCTATCTAGGAGTAAAAAGTATGTTTTTTTTCTCTGAAATGTAATGGAGTAAAAGTACAAAGTATACAAACCTAATAATACTAGAGTAAAGTGCAAATCCCCCAAAACAGTACTTAAGTATTGTAACGAAGTACAATTACTCAAGTACTTTACACCCGATATATAAATCAGTACTACTGAGTAATAGTGCTAATCAGATGTATGTGTACAGAGTTGTAATATTAATATGCACAGTGATAGGCTACACAGGTATAAAGACAAACACGCGACAGCGCTGCACGTTATCTAACGTGAGCGTGTGTGTATTCCCAACACGTTAATGTGTTACCCTATGACCTTTGACCTCCCCCGCTACTTCATTGTGTTCCTCTCCGGTAACTATGTCAACCAGAGGTTAACAGCGAGCGCGCCGGTCCGTGTCACATGGGGGTAAAACAAGCGCATGGGATGTGCTGCTGCTGCCACTGCTTTTAACAGGTCCAGTTTAACCCTTTCACTACCGCACTACAGAATGGTTAACCCTTTCACTGCGACAACACAGCAGGTTAACCCTTTCACTGCCACACGACAAAGGGTTAACCCTTTCACTACCGCACTACAGAAGGTTATAGCCCTTTACCGTCACACTACAGACGTGGTTAGTAAAGGGTTAACCTTCTGTCGTGTGGTAGTGAAAGGGTTAATTCCCGCACAGAGCGACGTGGCGAGGACAGCCATTAGAGAGGAGTCATTAGGGGGTGCCCCTCGCAGGGTCCTTTGCGTGGCTCATAATGTGCCGTGATCCTCCCTTGTGGGAAGAAAGAAGGGGAAAAAGAAAAAAAGCCCATAAACGCCCCATGTGAGGTTTCACACGTTATCGCGCGTGCGCGCGCTTCCCGGCGGGGTTTGTGTGTGTGCGCGCGATCGCACATGCGATGTCCGTTGATTGGCCCTCGTAACTTCACCCCGGCGTGATTTCATATCTGATACTGTGGAGGTGACAGGTGTGAAAATCACCTGTGAAGTGTTCTATGGGGACATGGGGGACGTCGCGTGATGAACCGTGTGCTGCGTCCATGTGCTCTTTCCCTCCCCGTAGGGCCTTCCTACCGTCCTCCGCCCCCACCGGCCCCCGGCTTTGATATATATATATGCGTTTTTATTCCGTTTTATTTTCTTTTTATTCATTTATGCATTTGTCACATGGAAGTGGCGTGTCAGCAAATTGTAAAACAACCGCTTTCGCCGCCTAACTGCTCGCTGTGAGTTCTTTTCCTCCCCCTGTCACTGGAGAGCGAGGGGGGGGGGGGGTTGGCAGTTTGGAGAGAATGTTGGCTCGGAAATTGCTGGTGATGATTTGTGCATCTGACTGCCCCCCCCCCCCTCTCTGAGGAGAACAGGTCAGAGCCCCCCCCCCCCCCCCCCCCTTGTTTAACACTTTAAAAATGTTAAACAAAAACCTTCAGGAAAGCCACAATCATAATTGAAAATGAAACGTTATTAGCTGCCCAGATCCACAGTGTATATCTGATTCGTAGAAGTATTTTGAGAGTGTGTGGACCCAAATGCACAGCGAGCCGGTGTTAAAGCGCATTATTATTCGATTCAATCCGATCTTTATTTAATCTCGAAAACATCGCTGAGAGCAAACTCTCCTTTATGACGATGTGGAGACGTTTTTACAGGCGTATTAAAACACAAGGTAAAGATAAGGAAAAGAAAACCAGCTTAGATGAATTAGACATTGGATAAATAGAACAAAAACACAGATGCAAAAAAAAAGAGAGCGACTGTCAGTCCCTGAAGCAGGGAGATTTGTAATCATGTTTTTATGTCCATAGGGGTATTGATTTTTTGCGAGAGTTAAAGATAATTCCAAGAAGCTGGGGCATTAAAACAAAAGGCTGACTTTCCAAGCTCAGTCTGCACTCTAGGGACCTTAAAGGAACACGCCAACCTCATGGGAAATGACTGTCTTCTCCAGAGTCAGATAAGAAGATAGATACCAATTTCCTCTCTGTGCAGTAGAAAGCTATCCGGCTGCAAGCTAGTCTACTGTAGCTTTTTTTTTTTTTTTAAGATTTTTTTTTTTTGTGTTTTATCGCTTTATTGCTACTGGGCAGTCCAGTAGAGAGAGACAGAGGATGAATGGGAGACAGAGTGGGGGGAAGACATTCGGCAAATAACGACGGGTTCGGGAATCGAACCCGGGTCGGCCGTGTCGCCACTGGGGCGCCCCAGCCTAGCTTATTACAAATGAATGGAAGCGGATATGGACCAGCTATAGCCTGAACAGCTCTCTTTGAGTTTTAAGCTAGGCTAGTGGTCCCTATCTGCTTCCATTCATTTGTGCTAAGCTAGGCTAGCTTGCAGCCCGATTACTGCTTTCTATTGAACGCACAGGAAATTGATATCTATCTTGTCTGACTCTGGAGAAGACAGTAAGCACATTTCCCATAATGTTGGCGTGTTCCTTTTCGGCATAAGCCAGTCATTTGAGTGTGTCAGATACGGTCCATAGTTCCAATCTAGCAATATTGTGATATACTTTGTGGTATGCCCAGCAATGTCCTTAAATATAAACAGATACAGTTTATTTCACCTATTTGCTAGAGTGAAAACCAACCCACCTTATCATACAGGATGCAGTGGTGGAGTAGGGTTATCATATCTATCACCAGTAATTAGGGATGTCCCGATCCGATCGCGTGATCGGGATCGGGGCCGATCACGTGATTTTCCGAAGATCGGGATCGGCAAAAATAAATAAATAAAAATCGGGATTTATTTATTTATTTTTTACTTTTTTGTTTTTATTCAACAAACATGACCATGTTCACGTCTTAAACTCATACTGAGGCCTTAGTTTTGGTTTTAAATTGCATATCATCATTAATTTATTTATTGTCACACAGAGCAGAAGAATTTTGCCAAAACAAACCAATTTTATGCAGCTGCAGAACGGCAGACCAGCCACACTCAGGCTACGTTTAGACGGAGAGAGTCTGAACAGAAACCGCAAAAGTCGTCTTACGGTTTCACTTTTAATTTTGCGTTTAGACTAGCGTTTTGGGATGGAATTCTCCGTGCAGACGAGGCTGTAACAACTCGTAACCTCGTTCCCAGCTTTATCTCAACAACTCGAGACGACTGAGCCCCGCTGTCACACGATTGGCGCATATGTCACATGACGTGCTGTGAAGACCCGCCCTACTCTGCCTCTGATTCGCAGACTGTGGGTGGGGAATGTGATTGGACCAAAGCAGAGTCACTCACAGACAGTGGGTCCAGTCACGCCGCGGGACAGATTCTTGTGTATTTGACTTGTTCGTCCAGGTCTCGTCCAAATCCGTCTGGTTTGCCTCCGTCGAATTGGTGCATCAAAAACTTGATGCAGATAGTTTATGCGTCTTCTCTGGTCGGTAATACTGTATGTAAATAGTTGTGATAGGCGCTGGACTGATTCTTGTGTCTTTAAAAGTACTGCCAATGTAGCCTTCAAGTGATCTCCGTTGATATAGTCAGACATACTTGTTCGCTTTGTTTACGTCTCGGCTACTGGCGCATACCTGCTACCTGTGACGTAAGCAGTACGCGCGACCAGAGCCTTGACAACCCTTTCGTCATCGTTTTATGCGGTTTGACAGTTTAGATGAGAGCGCAAAGGTTTATCGTTTCTAGGAATTCCACCCTGGAAGGTAGTCTCACTTTTTTGCGGTTTCACCCCGTAAAAACGCCGTTTCCGTATAAACGAAAGGCACATCCGAAAAAATATTTTTGCGGATTCATCTGCTAGCGTTTCCGTCTAAACGGGGCCTCAGACCCAAACGCATTTCCTTTGATCTAATTATACATCAAATGATTTATGTCAAGGATTGCAATGCCTCGCTTGAATGAAGTTAACTTTTCACCTGGATAACGTCAACATTCAGGGTGAATGTAATGTGAGAAATTGGGATAAAAAATATATATATATAAAAAAAAAATTAATACATCTGAGAGCAGAATGATAGACCGGCTCTAGAGAGGCTTCAGAGTGGAAGGAGCAGCATTTCTATAAATCACCATAATCTAGCGGGGTTTCGCATCTAAAAACTAAGTAAATATCGGTTATAATGGTTAGCACCGAGTATAGAGTCAAATGTACACTGTAGCAGTGAATGAACACTTCAGTGTCTATGGTATCTAATGGTACATCCTGATCCTGAGAGACTCTGTTGTGTTGCATGTTTATCCTGATTGTCCTTTTGAGGCAGAATCTATCATTTTGTTCGACCCCCACAGTGACTTAGGAATTGACTCAGAAATCGATGGCGGCGACTCCTCATCAGTCATGTGTTAAATCAACCTAATAGATTTGGTCTAAGACCACATTGTAAGCGATTACATTATGTCTATATTTGAGACCAAGCTGGGTTTGTAATAGTTCATTTAATTAATGACACCATAAACTGAGTGTTTCTCATCTTGATATCTTTCAGTTAAAGGCCCAATCAGTGATCTAAAAGTGAAAGATAAAAAATGTAATCCCCACCACAAAAAAAGAAAAAAATTGTAACGGAGACACATTTAAATGTTCTAGTCGATCGACTGATTTACTGTAGACAGCGGATAAATATGAGTTATAAATTGCAGCTGCTGTATTCCGTGGTTGTAAAAGGTTTTGTTTACATTGGAATTGTTTGAACACTGGACTAAAACTGGACTATTGAAATGTTTAAATGCAGATATAAACAGGAATTCTTGGACAAGTATAAGTTAGAGGAGCTTGAAAATAACGTGAACTGGTATTTTTGTAATTATTTATTTATCTTTTGCTGTAGTGGATAGGTATATTATTTTTGATATTGATAGATAACTTATTACATATTAATATGATATTGTAAGGAAGGGGCAGGACCAGATAAGCTTTGCTTCTTTCTGTCCCTTCTCGAACAAAACCATTTGTCTTGAGCTATGTTGACAATTGCTTCCATGTCTAGGAAGATATATTTAATTTGATTTGTATTTGTATTTTTTTTTATTTTTTTTATTTTTTTTTATTATTTTTAATTTAGTTTTAGTTCTTCTTTGTTATTTCAAGTTTGTGTGTTGTTTATGGTTGTTCAAGATAAATAAATATCAGATCAGAAAACAGACCCATGGTTTACAATGACGTTTAAAAATGCTTATTTTCCATCTAAAGATAAAATGCTTCAAGGATTTATGTGAAGAAGGAAAAAAATCACAGATTGGGCCTTTACGTCACACGTCGTGGTTCATTGTAAACCAAGCCGTGCCAGCTGAGAGGAGGAGCCGGCCGGGTGCAGGGTGTGGGTTCTTTGATGGATTCGTTGCCAAACAGTGTCTGACAGGTTAAAAATAAATAAATAGGTTAAAAATAAATAAATAAATGAAAACGCTGCCTTTTGAATTCAATTAGACTCAAGCGAAGCCAAATGAGTCCGATTTTCGGCCACGGTGACGCTAAACCAGTTTAATCCAGTCACTCCACCGTGGGTAAGGCTGTTTGTGAGTGTGGCTTGGATTACAATGACCGCGGTCACCGCGACGTGAATCCAGTCCCAACGCCGTTCAACACTATATGTTTTTCTTTCACTCTTCCCAATATCCAAACAATTTTGGATATTTATTTGAGTTTTTATTCTTTTAATAAAACAGAAAGCTTGTCTTCAATTTATGTAAAGCCTAAGCTGCTCTTTTGTTTTCCTGACATCCTGGACGCCTGATATCATTATCAGATAGATTAGGGCATCGTGACAAATAAACACAGCCTATAGTGTTGTTGTTTCCGCGTACTGTACGGGGCGTGCGGGGAGACAAAGAGCTTTCTCTCCTCGCCCGAGGAGTCGGAACACTAACCGGTCGAGGCAGGACCTCCGTCTAAGAAACGACGTAAACTCCATGATCAAAACTGCAAAAAAGAATTTCATCAATGACAAAACTGAGGAAAACAAAAACAAACCACGTGAACTTTGGAAATTACTCAATAATCAACTAGGATGCAGTAAAAAACTTAAAACCAGATTCTCAAACATAAACATAAAAACTGACAACACGCTCATCACAGACAAGCTGGATGTAGCCAATTACTTAAACATTTTCTTCACAAACATAGCCACAACACTGGTAAACAAACTACCCTCCCACTCAGGGCTTTATGGGGTAGAACACATAGTAGCTTTCTACAAAAACCTAGGGGTCCGCAAGGACGACTTCAAGCTGGAAACGGTAACAACAGATGAGGTACTCAATAAACTGAGCGCCCTCCAACCTAACAAGGCCACTGGCCATGACAACATCCCCTCCAAATTCCTCAGAGACTCAGCAGCCGCCATCACACCAATCATCACACACATAATAAACCTCTCCATAAAACAGGGACACGTCCCCAAGGACTTCAAAATTGCGAGGGTGACCCCTCTGCACAAAAAGGGCAGCAAATTAGACCCAGGCAACTACCGCCCTGTTTCTATTCTCACCTCCATCTCGAAAGTCATGGAAAAAATAGTCTACGAACAGGTCGAAAAGTACCTAGCGGAAAAAAATCTAATCTACGAATTCCAATCTGGCTTCAGAACATCCCACTCCACTGACACATGCCTTCTCTATTTGAATGACCACATCAAACAAGAGGTGGACGCAGGCAAATACTGCGGCATGGTCATGCTGGACCTACAAAAGGCCTTTGACACGGTCAATCACTCCATTCTGATTGACAAGCTAAAAGCAATTGGTTTTGATAGTCTATCAGTGAGCTGGATGCAATCCTACCTTGAGGGGAGGGAACAGATGGTGGAGGTAAACGGTACCCTATCCCCCCCCCTCACAGTGAGCTGTGGTGTTCCACAAGGAAGCATACTAGGACCGCTACTGTTCCTAATTTATGCAAATGACATGTCGTCAGCTTGTGACTGCAACTTGTTCCTGTTTGCGGACGACTCAGCCCTGCTGGTCTCTGACAAGAACAAGTTACAGGTTGAAAAAACCCTCAGCTCGGAACTAGGCAGAATCTGCATATGGCTCGCTGATAACAAACTATCATTACACATGGGCAAAACAGAGTCCATTCTCTTCGGTTCAAATAACAAACTCAGCAAGACCGACGGCTTCTCAGTTACAGTGGGTGACAATATTGTCACAAGGAAAGATGAAATTACCTACCTGGGGTCCATCCTAGAGGCTAATCTCTCCTGTGACAAAATGGCATCCAATGTAATAAAAAAAGTCAACCAACGAACTCGATTCTTGTACCGGATCTCCTCTCTGGTAAACAAGAACACCCTGAAGACTCTGGCAGGAGCACTCATTCAGGGGTACTACGACTATGCTTGCACCTCATGGTACCAAAGCACCTCAAAGGCGCTAAAAACAAAATTACAAACATCTCAAAACAAACTGGTCAGACTACTGCTTGACCTTACTCCTAGAACCCACCTCACCCCTGCCCACTTCGACAACCTAGGATGGCTTAGAGTAGACGACAGAGTACAACAACTTGCAATGGGCCTGGTCTACAAGATACACTACACGACCAAGGTACCCATGTACATGTCAAAATACTTCCCAAAGGTCAGTGAATACCACGATCACAACACCAGAGGGAGCTCCACAAATCATGTCAAACCCAGATTCGGCTCAAATAAGGGACTAAACACGTTTCGCAATTATGCCACATCAATGTGGAACGCCCTACCCAAAGCTGTAAAGGAATGTGGATCACTACCCACTTTCAAAACCTCTCTCAAGGGACACCTACGGGAGACTGCAATTCAACACTGGCCCCTGTAAATATCCTAACCCAATCATTCCAACCCCCTCCAATGTACAGTCATTTACCTAGTATGGTTTTGTCAATAGTTCAATGTACAATTGTGTTTGTTTGTACAGTGTCTCCTCCCCCCCCCCCTCAATGTACAGTGTTACTTGTTTATACAGTATGCCCCCCGCCCCCCCCCCCAACCACCTCCAATGTAAATTACCCAGTATGGTTGTCAATATCCCAATGTACCCAACCCCCCCCACCCAACCTCCAATGTACAGTTTCTACGTCAAATGTATATACTCCCTTTTCTTGACTCCTTCTGTATCACAAACAGTACTGTATTTGCAAATCTGGTATGTCATAAATGTATAGATGTAGCAGTACTGACTATCTGTATGTCATGTATGTCATATATGTCTATATGAATTGAAAATGGGGGACCCTGATGGAAACAAGACAAACGTCTTTCTCAGGTCTGCATCCCCTTAACAATTGTATGTATTGAGCCGTACTGTATTGTACCCATTCTGCAATCTGTTAAATAAAGTTTTCATTCATTCATTCATTCATTCATTCATTCATTCATTCATTCCTCTCCTTCCTCTTCCTCTCCTTCCCTCTCCTTCCTCTTTCTCTCTTTCCCTCTCCTTCCACCTTCCTCTCGTTCTCTCTCCTTCCACCTTCCTCTCTTTCCCTCTCCTTCCACCTTCCTCTCGTTCCCTCTCCTTCCACCTTCCTCTCTTTCCCTCTCCTTCCACCTTCCTCTCCTTCCCTCTCCTTCCACCTTCCTCTCTTTCCCTCTCCTTCCACCTTCCTCTCTTTC
>NW_028171171.1:35000-37139 GCF_963971535.1 Notolepis coatsorum
TGAGCCTGTTGAAGGAGACGGGTTTAAAGAGAGAGAGAGGTGTTGGAGAAACCGCTTTGAGCCTGTTGAAGGAGACGGGTTTAAAGAGAGAGAGAGAGAGGTGTTGGAGAAACCGCTTTGAGCCTGTTGAAGGAGACGGGTTTAAAGAGAGAGAGAGAGAGAGAGAGAGAGAGAGAGAGAGAGAGGTGTTGGAGAAACCGTGAATATACTGAAATGTTGGCTTTTTGTTCTGTTTTGGTCTGTTTAATTGGTGCCTCTCTCTCTCCCCCTCCCCATCTCTCTCTCACTCTTTCTCCCTCTCTCTCTCTCTCTCTCCCTCTAACACTTCTTCTGCCTTTAACTAACCATCCTCTCCCCTCCACCTCCTCTCCCCCCCAGTGCTTTTCTACCCATCGACTCGTCCTCCCTCCTTCCCCCGCTCTACCGCTCCTCCTCCCATACCGCCCTCCCTCTCTCCCGCTCTCTTGGCCCCCCGGCGTAAGCAAGCAAGTGCCTCTCTACCTCTTGCTTAATTGATTTTTTGGAGTGCGGACCCCTCCGCTGAACCCCACCGCTCGCCCCGGCTTTTCGGGGGGGATGGGGGAATCCCGTCACCTTTCCGAGAGAGCGTGGATTAAACCCACGGCCAGCCAGAGCCAGAGATAAGGGACAGGAAGTCGTTGGGCTACATACAGTATATATATTATTAGGGATGTCCGATATTATCGGCCTACCGATATTATCGGCCGATATCGGCATTCAAATGTGATATCTGAAAATATCGGTATCGATTCAAATTTTTTATTTATTTTTTTAACATTTCTATAACCTTTATTTACCCAGGCAAGCAAGTAAGAACAAATTCTGATTTTATTTATTGTCAAAAGTATGCATAATGTTGTGTTAATTCCACAACAAGAGATATGTAATGTTAATTACCTGAAATTATAAAAAAATTGGGGGGGGGGGGAAGCCTGCATATATCGGTATCGGTTGATATCGGTATCGGAAATTAAGAGTTGGACAATATCGGTATATCGGTATTGGTAAAAAAGCCAATATCGAGCATCCCTAATATTATGTAAGGGATAATGTATAGCTACGAGGTCATTGTCGCAAAATAATTGATCGACACGGAGTTTAAAATACCAAGCCGCTTCGGCGAGGTGTTTTAAATGTCAGTGAAGGTCAATTATTTTGCGACAATGACCGAGTATAGCTATACATTATCCCGCTTATTACATGGCTAACTTACTAACAATATACCTAATTCATTTTACATCGACTCGCAACACTGGTTCTGGCTGCGTTCTGGCTCCGCTCGTCGCTCCGCCCCCTGTCATCGCCGGCAGCAGAACACCGGCAGTGTCTAATTGCACTGAAACAGTGTGTGTCAGTGGGCTTGATTGCGAACAGCTGCGCACTGCGGTCATTATTGTCCCACAGCGGTCATTATTGAAAAATAATGACCGCTGTCGGGGGGCTATTGACCAATCACAAGCAAGCATTTCGGCGAATGTGAAAACGCCATGTAATAAATTATAATAATATATATCTTGGCTGTGTGGAGGGCAGGGCGCAAAAAAAGGTCAATTTAAAAAGAGAGGAGGGGACAGGACATGAATGTATGTTTTTGTATAGTATAGTTACCTATAGCATAACTGTATATTGTATAGCATATTGTATAGTAGTGTATATAGGACTCATTACCTTTCATTCCTAAGCTTAGCATTGTATAGTATTTTATCTTAGTACCTTTTATCATGTCTATCTATTATCTTCATCTATTCTATTATTATCTGTATTCTTTTGCACAATCAAGGCGGGCATGGCCACCTTCATTTCACTACATGTCTCGTGTATGTATGTGACGAAGAAATCTCTTGAACTTCATGAATCGTGAACCCCCCCCCCCCATCCAGAGGCCTTAACACTTTCTCCGCCAAAAACGCTGTACAGCGTTATTGGCCGCCATGCGTTGAGCGCCAGACCTCGCTGTACAGCGTTATTGAGATCAATATTTCATTTTTTCGCCATGGCATTCATAATTCATATATACAGCCGCGACGCTGCAGTTGGACCCTATAGGTGATGGCAACGACGGCTCAATACCGCTGCCTGGTGGATGGTCGGGCGAGTTACACTCACCTACAGGATATG
>NW_028171171.1:42339-59839 GCF_963971535.1 Notolepis coatsorum
CACGGACCTAGCCGGCCCAGTAAGCAACGAGTACATAGGAGGCTTTGGATTTTACAGATGTGTGCACAGGGCAGTGTTTGTTTCCTTTCTCAACGCAAAGAGTGACACGCCCCAGGCCACGGAGAGATTCCTGGCAGACGTAGCCCTTTATGGTAACGTAGGATGCTTGAGGTCCGACAACGAAACCGAGTTCATAAACAGAGAGTTCCAATCACTGTTGAGAAGGTATAAGATAAGACACGAGACGTCACGTCCATATCCCCCACACCAGAACGGGGTGGCAGAGAAGGAATGGCATAACCTTTTCGAAATGGCTAGGACTAAGCTAGCAGATAGTAGCTTACCTAAGAGCCTATGGCATTATGCGGTGCAAGAAGCCGTTTACACCAGAAACAGGTGCTTTAATAAGCACTCGGGCACCACCCCGTATACAGCACTGACAGGAAAGAAGTGTAATCTAGCCAGAATGCACCGATTTGGATCAGTGTGTTATGCGTACCTGCAGGACAGGGGAAAGCCCGAGTCCAGATGTGTAAAAGGATTTTTCGTAGGACACGACAAGGGAAGCCCCGCTTTCCTAGTTTATCATCCCGGTAACGGGAGAGTGCAGAAACACATGCTAGTCGAGTTTGTCACAAAGGCAACAGGTGAGAGCGAGACACAGACAGAGGAGCCAGAGCTGGACTCCAGAGTAAGGTGTGTAGAAACAGAGACACATCAACCCAGTATACTTAGTACGATCATGCAGGCAGACAGTCAGCAACCCCCAGAGGGCGATGACGAGGAGCACCCGAGGGTGACGTCAAGTGCCCCAAGCAGTGGGAGGTATCCCTCAAGGGAACACAAACCCCCAAAGTATCTGACAGACTATGCCCGGAAAGTGAGTGACGAGGAGGACAGTACACCTACCCCCGTTGATTACTACTACAGGGCAGTCAGTGGGGTAACCCCGACCTTTAAAGGGGAACTATCTTATAAATGGCCTTTTTGAGTGTTTAGCATTGTTTCCTAGCTATGTGAACTTATATTAATATGATCTATGTCTCAAAATTCTCATATTGGCGCATTCTTCCAATTCTCCTCTCACAATATTCACCCTCACTGAACTGAGTCGTTTGAAAATGTGCCTATATGTGATGTCATATAGTCACTGCTGCATGTTAATGTTCAGGCGAAGTGGACGGTGCTCAGTGGTTTAGGTGCCGCCCTGCAGCCCAGACTCAAAACAGCTCAAAATCTTGAGGTAGAAAAATGCTGTTTTTGAGGACTTGATTAGAAATACAAAACAATGAATAAAAAAAATATATATATTACAGAGGTGTTCCATAGACTCACAGGAATTGTGTAAAAGTGCCCAAATAGTGAAAGAAATTGTAAAATAGTTCCCCTTTAAAGAGGTCACATTGTCCCCCGAAGAGGGCCGACAGACAGTGGGAGCGAAATGGGTGTATTCAACCAAGTTACAAGAGGGCAGACAGACAGTGGGAGGGAAATGGGTGTATTCAATCCAGGAGGGTATTGAAGGCCACGACAAATACAAAGTGTGGTTCGTAGCAAATTGCTTAAAGGCTGAAGGAGGGTACTCCATGTTTAAATAATGAAGGAGGGTGGCTACACTGCTTAAAGGCAGGAGGAGGATACTCTAGGTTTAAATACGGGAGGAGTAGAATCCAGGGTCCTCATTTATCAAGTTCTCTTAGAAAGTATTCTATTTTCGTTCTTAAGCACAGAATTTAGAATGTGTGCATGCACAAAAGAAACGGGATTTATCACACGTGCGTACACAGGTCCTACGCACACCTGTCTTCATAAATATCACCTTGCTCCTAAGCTTGAGCTTGTGCATGGTTTTAAGTATTTGCATACCAGAACCGCCCCGATTATCCATATATGGTCATGAAACACCCCCATGGGATGTGAAATAATGGACTGACCCGAGGGAATTGTGTGTTATGAAGAAATACGAGACAGGCTGACAGACATGTACACGTATGGTGATGTCGGATATGATATCTCTTAAAGACCATATTAACTAATAAAGCCCATGCTGGAATATGACTGCCTTTTTCCGTTATGTTCGATTAATACCCAGGGATTAAAGTTCTCCTCAATTGTATTCCAAATCGCGACGGATTTTCCGTACATTTTCTACCTGCTGTATATGATTTCTAGAGGCATACAATCTATTTTGATGTCAGTATTGGGTAGCCTATATAAACAATAATACAAGAGCATATACAAGAACAATGAATCTCACTGCCATGTATGATGTAGCCTATACGCCATGTGGAGCCTGCCTATGTGATAAATACAAACATGAACTTGAATCCCATCATCATATTTACATAGTCTGTCCACTATGTTTATTACTTTGTTATTTCCCCCCCCTATCTATGTAAAGCGACCTTGCATGGGTCTCTTGAAAGACGCTATATAAAATGAAGCTCTATTATTATTATTGTTATTATTATTATTATTAAAATACTGTCTTTTACTGTTAGTCTCAGTGAAGTTTCAACGGAGCGAGGTAATCTATTCTAACCAACAAATTGAAGTAGAAAGCATTTCGTTGTGGCCAATCTTATTTGGAAACATGACACAAAATAATAGTATGTAGCTTTTTATTTGAAACAATATTTAATCGCGTTTGGTGGAGGTGGGCGTTCTGTAACCCCTTTCGTGACTGTGATGCACCGAGTGAATCCACAGTCACTTGCTCCTCAATAGGAAACCAACCTAGATTTACCCTGAAAGACTGGTTCTAACCGAACCGTTCGTTATACAAGAATCACAGAGAAATGTCAAAGATACTCACATTTGCACGAGGGTTTCGGACAGAGATACGGGATGGTTTGAAAGCTCGGCGTTGCTAATAAACATTTTAAATATTTTTTATAAACTGGTCAACACGGCATTATTTCCGGCATTGGCTGCCTGGTGTGATCACAGCGCATGCGCATCATGCACACAACGCCGGAAATAATGCAGTGTTGACCAGTTTATAAAAAATATTTAAAATGTTTATTAGCAACGCCGAGCTTTCAAACCATCCCGTATCTCTGTCCGAAACCCTCCTGCAACTGTGAGTACCTTTGAAACGTCTCTGTGATTCTTGTATAACGAACGGTTCGGTCAGAACCAGTCATTCAGGGTAAATCTAGGTTGGTTTCCTATTGAGGAGCAAGTGACTGTGGATTCACTCGGTGCATCACAGTCACGAAAGGGGCTAGGTGGTTGATGGTGGTTGAGAAATGAGAGAGAGAACCCTTGTAAGTTCTCTCTATTTATACACTGTGGAGCGCAGTTCTGGAAGGTTCTAGCCTGTTCTAACCGGTTCTACTATATGACATCATACTGAAGCTTAACTTGAATTACACTATGACACGGCGGCAGTTACACTAGGTGTTCTGCGTCTGCCCCCCCTGCCAAACAAGCAAGCCAACCTCTTGTTCGCGCATGAGCCCATTATAATTACACTACTGTCACTATTTCACAATGAACTATAATGAATTACGGTTCATACAGAACACGCACCAGTGTCAGGAGTAATGCACGAAAGCTTATTTCCGCGTTGAAACTAATGCATGAACTGAAGAGCGCATATGCCGTAGTAACGATATTCTACCACTGGGCGTCAGCTAAGCATGTTCAGAGCTGTGCGTAGACATAAGCACAAAGTCAAGTTCACGTTCAAATTGATAAATCCCACACTTTGCTTAGAAATGGTCGTACGCACGGGTTAAGCACATATCTGTGCGTACGCCACGTTGATAAATGAGGGCCCAGGTTTAAATACCTGATTAGAGTCCATGTCTAAATACTGAAATGGATCCTATGTTTAATCCCAGGTTTAACTACAGAGGTGGGTGATTGTTTAATTCCATGTTTAAGTACAGAGGTGGATGACTTACCATGTTCTAAATGATGTAACTATGTGGGAAAGACCCTGAAACGTTTAGACATGTAAGAATGTAGATCAAGGGAAACACCATGTGATCAAAGACTAGACTATCAGTAGGATGCTCAGAAACTGAAAAATTTACAGAGATGCTGTGGGTAGCCTCATTTATTTAACAATGTGTACCCGCCCTGACCAATGGTTTGTAGAGAGTGGATTGTCACAGCATTTGGCTGACCCCATAGAGGAGCATTTGGATTACAGCCAAACATGTTTTTTTTGTTATCTTAAAGGTACAGGATATTGTGTGAGTTTGAATACAGACAGCTCACTGGTTTCGTGGGAAAACAAAGAAGCAGCCCACAATGGTTCAACTAGTGAAGCCGAATATACGGCTCTAGCTCTGACCATACATGAGTGTGTTTATCCAGAAGAACTGTTAGAAGTGATGGAGATAAAATTACGAGTATATTGTTTAATATGTAATAGGTAATTGGAATGTACTCTCTATACCAGATAAGGTGGTTTTTGAAGATGAGGGGCATTTTGTCAACATCAGTTAAAAATTATGGACACTGTTGTTTATGAGGGCAACCAGGGAACCATTGTGATTGCTAGGAACCCAGTGTGTCAACATAGATGTAAACATGCCAATATACAAAATATCATCTCATCAGATCTGTCATCAGAGAAGAAAGGATGACACCGGTTTACTGTCCAACGGACGACAGAGTAGCAGACACTATGAGGAAACCTGTTCCAAATTAAAATTGAAGGGATTTGCAAGGGTCATGTTTAATGTGAAAGTATTGACTGTCATACCCTGTTGATGTTTTTGGATTATATTATTTGTAAAATGTTTTTCCAAGAAGTTATCCAGTATGCTAAACCCTAAGTGGGAGTGTTGAAGGCAGAGGTTCTGTGTAGGATTGTTAGTAACTGTCTAACTGCATATATAACTGTTTACACTAGTAACTGTCTAACTGCATATATAACTGTTTCCACTAGAGGGCGCTCTAGGCGGAGACACTCAGGAACACCGCCAGGTGGCGAGTATAAATAGTGGTGTCTCCTCCCACTTCTTTCTCTTTCCCCCAGTCTCTCAGTGAGAGAAGACCGTTAGGTTATGACTATAACCAAGTTCTGTTAGTATAGCGAAGCTCGGCATCGCTCTCTGCACTATCTCGCATACGTGCACGCGCACTGAATAAAGACCACAATGTACCTTTAATCCCAATATTTGTCTGACCACACCCCTATCAGCTTACCCATATAAGCAGGGGTGGGGCCACCCACTCTCCTCCTTCCCAAGCTTTCGCCACAAGGCGAGGTCAAAGGCTGCAGCGGCGTCGGATGCCGAGCTTCGCTATACTAACAGAACTTGGTTATAGTCATAACCTAACATTCTGTATCGTATCGCTCTCGCTCGGCATCGCTCTCTGCACAAGGGAGGCCGAGCGAGAGCCAACGGCCGACAAATACACCCCGCTGACAGCCCCCCACAAACCATCAGAACAGGGAGGGCCGAGCCCCCCCGACCCACCCTAATGGCGGGCACCCCCCCTATTAGGGGCTTCACGGGAGGGCGACGGACCCGACCGTGCGAAGAGGCACTCAAGCAACTCAACGCACAGGGTGAGCAGACCGTGGCTTGACCCCACGACTACACACACGCACAACCCGCATGCCACCCGGGAACGAACGGAGGAACAACCTCGTTACTGCCCCCAGAATCACGGGGTCAAGGGCAAACCCAACCCCGTGGCAAGGCCGTAGCAGCGGAGCACGAAGGAAGACCCAGACCCACCAAAAGGACTGGACTCCCTAGAATGGGGGCCCGGAGAAGTCCATGATGCCAGCATCAAGACCCCACCAGGTGGGCACGTAGTGCCCCGCCCCCCACATCGCCAGCGTATTCGGACAAAGGCCCCTCAGTTACTGCACCTGGTATTCCCAGGCGGAATCCCATCCAAGTACTAACCAGGCCAGAACCTGCTTAGCTTCCGAGATCGGACGAGATCGGGCGTGTTCAGGTTGGTATGGCCGTAAGCCGAGCGGGCCCTGTCCCCCCAATAGTACACCGCCTGGCACACTGACCCTGCAGAACAGGCAGTCAGCATGGCCGTAAGCACACAAAAAAGGTTAACCAACGGAAGCAGGCAGCGCACCGGGGAAAAACCAGGCAACAGGCTGTTAACCCTAGCCTGGAGACTGCGGACGAGACAGGCGCCAGAGGGGACAGCTGAACACAGCCGCCCCGGCGGAAGGAGCGTAAGCTGGCGGTGTTGCATGACCAAGCCTCCATTTAAAAACCCCCACCCAGAGGGGTCGAGGCAGAGAAGGCTGACACGATTGGCAGACGTCATGAACGTGCAGGGGCACCCTCAAACGGTGAACCCGGGAGTTGACACTGCTCCAACACACCAGGGAATCAACCACCTCGGTGTTACCCAATGCGGTGGTTGTTCCTATAACCCCTCAAGAAAAAACTCCAAAACACACCTGCGGGTATACACCGGCTATACCGCAGTACAAGTGTTTCAGTTTCTAAAAAGGGTTAACCCAGGCCTACGGGTCGCAAACATCACTTCGGACCGGGCCTGGCGGTACGGGAAGCACAGGGTCACCAGAGGAGGTCAAAAAACCACCCCCACAGGCCCCTCTTCGCCATGCGTGAGAGAGGAGCGAAAAATAATGGAGAACCAGCCCCTAAGCACACCGTACCTGGTATTCCCCGGCGGTCTCCCAACCAAGTACTAACCAGGACCAACCTGTGTAGCGGCCGAGATCCGACGAGATCGAGCGCGTACAGAATGGCATGGCTGTAAGCCATGACGACAGTGCTGAGTAAAAACATACCCAACCAGGGTCTCCATAGCGCTTAACCCTGTGACACCCAGACCGACCTGGCATTTTTCCCCCTGAAAAAAGCCCAAGTCCCTCAGGGTACCAGAACAGCAGATCTGCATCCCCGGCGGACAACGGGTTCAACTGATCTGGACCAGCGTGACCAGAACCAGTCCCGTGCCCTAACCACGCCGACATGCCTACTCCAGGAGAAGGGCAGATATGCGTGTTGATCTTAACATGAAAAGAAGGCGCCACCCAGACGTTCGGACGAACCGCGCCTGGTGGCCCACCCCAAGGGCGTGAGACCCCACCACATATGTTCAGATCCATCCCGTCATCATCCCCCAGACATGAACGAGAATCCGTCGACAACCCACCCAGGTCATGGGATGTGGTCGTCGGAAGAGGAAAAACCCCCATCTCAGTTGCTTTATAAAAACGCTGTTTCAACCACAAGCAACCAAGGCGTGCCAGTCAATCGCCTGTTTACAGCGAGCTAGCACTATACGTGCGTCGGGACACACCCCCATCAATGAACAGGCTATTTAGACCTGTCATTGAATCCCCAAGGCGCCCAGGGGAACGACAAGAGGGGTGTGACACTCCCTAACTCCAACACTTCTGGAATAGAAAGAAGGAAGCATCAACAGTATGTATCCCAGTCTACACAGCCGGGGTAAAAAATGTTCACATTTTTACATCCCACCACCCTCCCATAGGAAAGAGACGGGGATCCCCAGAGAGACTTCCCACGCGAGCTGTACAGATTGAAAAGAATATATTGCACCTTGAGCCATGTAAAAAACTGGTTTTAGGGCCTCCGGGGAAGAGGCACTGAACCCATACACACTCAATAAACGAATTGAATCGAATATACATACAATAGAAAAGGACCCTTCTAGAGGGTCCACTCACTTTGACAATCTGAGGAGGAAGGCTCTGTACTCTGATGGAGGCTTCCTCACATGGAAGAAGGAGTCCGAACTCACAGAAAGCCTGAATAGGCGCTTGGTGAGGAGGAGCCCTGACCACCCCCCCTGAAAACAGATCCATCACATGGACCTGAACAGCACACGGAAGTCCTACCAACAGAGACGCGCACGGTGACGTACTCTATGGCGGGGGAATTCCTGCGGTGCACACGCCCAATATACCAGGCCGTGGGACCAGGAACTCCCTCCCCCCCCCCCCCCCCCCCCGTAACGTGCCGAACCGCCACGTGACGGGAACCTTGAAGGACAGGGGGTGTACCCCTGATCGACAGAACAATGGGGAGAGGAAAGGTTACCAGTTCACCCCTTTACGACCCCACACCCATGATACGATGTAACGACAAAAAGAGAATATGACACAGTCATAGTCAGCTCTATGAAGCGTTTCACAGCTCCACACAGCGCATGAGCTAACCTGCTATCTGATTTTTACTAAGGAAAAACACAGAATAGAGAGGGCTCTAAGAACCCCGGTCCAACATACACATGTGCTTCTGTGGCCAGTACAACCCAGTTGTAGGTCACATGACACACACAACCCATCATCACCTACAAAAAATGGCAAAAACACTCAACAGAGGAACGCCGTTTTTTTCACAATGAGAGAATACATCATTCTTGATTAGTATCGACCACAGGCCTTGCTAAGCACACATGACAGCAACCAAACCAATTTCCCTATAGGAAATAAGTTTCTCCAGCAGATTTAGCACAACCTCAGCAATCAAGCTAAGAGTTACATCGTATCCCTACCACACAAAAGACACAATTAATGCACAAAATGTCTGATAGGAGGATGAAAAAGTCCCCAGGGAACCGGGGGGGAAACACAATCCTCCTATTTTACCCTCAATACGGCCAGTTAAAACAGGAAAACCTGTTAATGTGTGAACACACTGTTCATTGTCATTACAGTCTGAGAAAGAACATTCTTTTACTCACTTGTCACCAAGCATAGCTTCATAGGTTAGTTACCTTAGTTGTGAGTACACGGCCGTGTTTCTCACACAACAACCCGATCATTACATCCCGTTTGCACGGAGAAGCTAACTGCCAGTGACAAAAACAGCTCACACATAACCCGCAACGTATCCTAAATGCATTGTAGCAACACACGTTTTGGGAAAAACACCGTTATTCACAATACATTTAGCAAAGTAAAACCAGAAGACGCGTTATGAGGTCTGGTCAACCCCGTTCCTACCCGGAACGCAGATCAGCGAAGTGCAGTCACAGACACCGTAGGAAACACAGCCGCTCCTGTGTTGTCCGAACTGGGCAGCGTCACCGCCCCAACCCGCACTACAGTCCCCTGTTGATGCAACCTCGCCGTCCTGGCTCAGGGCAGGGTCGACGAAAACATCCCCTGTCAAGGATGACGTCGTGGTCAAAAGTGTAAAACATGTTAAAATCAAAGCACGTTCAACAGAATAGCATCCGATCAGAAGCGAGCTCACGGCGGCGCGCGAGAAGCCAAGCTACCCCGCGCCAGCCATGGCCCATAGCAGCAAGCTAACGTTACCTAGCGACCACGACATGCTAGCCCCGCAGCTAACAGCTGACTGGCTAATAGTAGGCCCCAAGCAGGCCATGCAGCGATCCAGCAGGCTAACGCAGCAGTTAACAGCTGACTGGCTAACCGTAAGCTATGAACATGTAAACAATGACATAACACTCACCCAGACAGGCCGCCGTTCTGAACCTCTCCTCACTTTTTAAGAGAAAAGAGAAAACAAGATGTCAACACCGCTTCACAACGGTGACTTTACCACATCCGACGGAATCAGCACAGTACCAACTGGCCTGTGTAGCTGACTTTGAACATGAATCTGCCGCTATCGCACATTACATGCACATATCCCCTCGTGAAGGAATACTCTCATTTGGATATGAAAGATGGGGCCTTAACACGGTGACAGAGAGAATCCACTCGTCCAGAACACACAGGGATCACCAGTGTCAATGGTCGCGGCCCACTAGTTAAAACTATAATGGTCTTCAGACCAAGGCCTCCTGTCGCCTAGGTGGCTAAACAAAGGACCCTAGCCTGGGGCCGGTTTCCATAAACTTTGTCAAGTAGCCCCCATAGCACTAACAGACAAGTGGAGCCCGCCAGCAAACACTACTCACCCAACCTGGAACGCACCGCTTCTCACAACAGCGGCATGTCCGACAGTTCAGCTGTGGCCTGACAGGTTTCACCCCAACAAACACAGCAAGGAACTGCAGTTGAGAAGCATGCAGCGGCGTGCTCCCAATACGAAAACCGGTGGAGGGTTTTTAGAATGATCATCATCTTCCAGACACTCCAGTACGAAGACAATATCGCCGTATTTTCTCGAAAATAGTGAGAGAGAAAATAAAGATATGATGTCAACGTATCCTTGTTTCCCAAAGCTGCTCCTAAACCTTTCTTCCATCATGGTGTCAAGTGTGGGGATCTACCGAGGCACTTCTTCCTTGTGGTGAATGCGAGAAGGAGGAGAGTGGGTGGCCCCACCCCTGCTTATATGGGTAAGCTGATAGGGGTGTGGTCAGACAAATATTGGGATTAAAGGTACATTGTGGTCTTTATTCAGTGCGCGTGCACGTATGCGAGATAGTGCAGAGAGCGATGCCGAGCGAGAGCGATACGATACAGAACTGTAGTGTTACTGCTCTGCCATGTGAATAATAAACCACGCCAGTTAAGGCTCAAGATAGAAACCATGCCTCTTGACCACATTATTGTCGCCCTATAGCCAAGACATGATTATGGCTAAACTTAACTCAAATAATATTAATAATCACTATTATGGGTCCATACAACATTTATTCAGCACTTTTGAATGCATACATTACGCATACATTAATTCCAGACTGACTGCTGAAAGATTGTACAATTTAAACATTTTCTCTTTGCATACAACAAAATGTGCATTAAAGTCAAGTGCATTTTCTTTTCTCTGTAGGATAACTACAACAAAGTGCATTCAGAACAAAGCCAAGGTGCTTTAAAACTGCATAAAGATCTTCATAAAGACACACACACACACACACACACACACACACACACACACACACACACACAGGAGGGAGAATAGCAAGAGCAGGCTGATATTACTGTCGTGGCTACTGAGTCATAATTCACGGCGTTCAGCCTACATAGAAGGACTGTTGCATTTACTACATCTCCCATGACTCTTAGCAGGGGATGACGTAGCTTACGAGAGACGAGTGAAAGAGGAACGGAAGTGTATAGCTTAACTTAGTTAGCAGCTAATGTTAGTTAAAAAGGTTTTTAACCGCGATGGGCATATAGTAATGGCGAGGATATAAAGCATGTTAAAGACGCATTTATTGGACGCGTTGCTCACGGAGTTTACATAGAACAGTGCAACTCCGAAGAGGAGTTATCACAGGCTGTAGAACGCAGGACTGAAGAGCTGCTTATTAAACTAAAGTGTGGGTACTGCTCAGCCCCTCCCTGCAGCTGAAGCGTTATGTGACTGTAGCCGCGTTTTAAATACATCATCACAACAACACGTTAGGTTACGAACGTAACCCTGTTCTTTGAACAAAGAACCCAAAGAGAGTTTGAAAACATGTATTGTGCATCGTGTCGTTGACGTTAACGTGCGGTTTCGTTTTGCGGTAAACAAAACATGACGCCATCGGATCTTTTTTTTTTATTATCGACAATTGGCACCGTTGGATCTCACGTGAATCGATACTCGGTAGTACCGACGTGTTTCGGTAGGTACCTTTAAAAGTACAGAATTCGGTACCCATCCCTACTTGTAATACATTCATAGTATGTAGTTACATAGTTTAATATATTTTTTTATGCATGTTAGACTTTCTTTTGGCAATGGGATTGGGTTTCTTCATTCAGCGCTTATTCTTATTTAGGTCACACGTATCTTGTGTTTTATTATGAACTCCCCTAAAGGAAGACATACATAACCCACAACACGACTGTTATGCAATACTGCTACCGCTTTTGATTTACTCAAGGTTTTCCTCGCCTGCCCCGGGGGAAGCTCTCACTCACACCACATGGCTGCTGGTCATGTGACACGTGTTGCCACCACTCTCTACAGCATGTCACAATCATCTATGTGATAGTTCAGGCCAGATCTGTCAGTGGATTGTATCGGATAATGACTTTAATTTGATTAGATTCCGATTACTAGGGCTATGATTCAACTGTCACATCCAACTATTACACCAGTTCACTTTATAATATATCTATGGTTAAAAAACGTGATTAAAAACAGAGTCAATAGAATTGACTTTACTTTTAGAGGATTTACCACAATGCATTTATAGGCTACTAAAAATAACACTCAAAACCCACAAAACTGGACTAAAGGAACACACCAATTCCCTCTCTGTGCATTCAGCCACTAGCCTAGCTTGAAACTCAGGGAGAGGTGTTTTTGGCCAACAACTAGGCTAGCTAGTCCGTAGGCTATCCACTTCCATTAATGTGTGCAAATGTAGGCTAACTTGCAGCCGGATAGCTTTCTACTGAATGCACAGAGATTAAATTGGTATCTATCGTCTGGTTTGACTCTGGAGAAGACGGTAAGTGCATTTCCCATAATGTCGGCGTGTTCCTATATGAGAATGAGATGATTGAATTTTGAATCGATGCAGAATCAGGCTATTTTGTTATTTGTCATGCCCAGGCTGGGATTTCTTTCCGCTCACCAGAAGGTGGGTACTACAGAAAGAGGAGAAAAAATCCTATCCTGACCATGACATAAGATGGCCGCCATGTGATATATGGTCAATATGGCTAGGATCGCGAATATTTCATGAATCAATAATTTCCCACCCCTACTGGTCTTCCTCTGGAGCGCTGTTGACTTTCCCCACTACCTCTGCATGCCGTAGGGCTTTGCTCTGGTGTGGGACTTGGGGAGATCAATCTCCGTTTGCAAATAAATGGAAGGAATCCTTTTTCCGCTTCAAACCCCCGTGCTTTCCCCTGGGCGTTGTCCTCCAGCTCAGCGGACCGCCAGGTCAACAGTATGGACTCAGAAAGCAGGCCTCCATTCCTCCATGTCTGTCACTCCTCATCTGCTACCAGCTACCTGTATAGCAGACTGACATCTCTCTCTGTTGTTGAAGCCATTTGATGTACAGCCTGTCAACACTTAGTTTGTTTTTTATGTATTTTTTTTTTACATTTAGTTCAGCTTCTTTCAACAGGTTTTTGTTAAAGAATATATATATATATATATATATTTTGCACTCTTGATGTATAGCATTGTACATTTATGTTTGCCTTTTGTTTCATAACCATGGACAATTTGCAAGTTGTTTGAAAGAGCATTGTACAAGACGAGGAATAATACATTTTTTGACGAGGAATAATAAATTTTTTTGCATTCTTTTTACACGATTAATCGATGAATCAAAGGAAATGATCGACTATCAAAACAGTTGTTAGTTTGCGGCCCTATTCAGAACCCATACCACTTTCAGAGGGAAGGACGGCTTTTCAAACCAAAGTTACCATATTAACTGAGGTGATGTGCTGTATAACCCGAACCTGGGCCCATTATGAAGCGGAGGGCGAGGAAAGGAGAGACAGTGCCAAGGACAGTGTCCCCCTCGTAGCATCAATGATAGATCTGTGAGGACAGAGTGTCCTCCTCGTAGTATCAATGATAGATCTGTGAGGACAAACATAATAGCGTAGTGTAATAGTGATTTTATTTTTTTATTAGTATTTGCACTGCAATATATTGCACAGGCACTGCAATCACTCTTTAACTTGTTTTTATATTATTATCCTCGTAATACTGGGTGTATTGTTGCGTGTCTCATTGTTGTTGTTGTTGTTGTTGTTGTTGTTGTTGTTGTTGTTGTTGTTGTTGTGTGTTTCACTAGCACCCAGGGTCTGCACCTTAAATTTCATTGTACCTGTACAAGGACAATACAGATCATTCATTCATTCATTCATTCATTCATTCATTCATTCATTCATTCATTCATTCATCCATCCATCCATCCATTCATTCATTCATTCATTCATTCATTCATTCATTCATTCATCCATCCATTCATTCATTCATTCATTCATTCATTCATTCATTCATTCATTCATTCATTCATTCATTCATTCATTCATTCATTCACTCATTCATTCATTCACTCACTCACTCATTCAATCATTGCTAGATGGGTGAGGACAGAGGAGTGACCTCCCAGGCCATTACGGGAGGAACGTTGAGGAGTGAACTATTCGATTGCCTTCTTAAATATTGATGCTCTGCGGCGCCAACACAACGTCTCCGCGGGGTCAGGAGGACACACGGTCCATTCTCCCCGGTGTCCACCAGGTGGATTCAATCTGGGCAATTATTGGATCTGTGATCGGAGAGGCCTTTTCCCATTTCACCTTCTCCGGGCCAATCTGACCTCTGCCCTCCGACCCCCGAGGAGGTGGTGGCGGCGGCCGCCCGGGGCCCCCACCAGGCAGCGAGCCGCTCAACCATCACGTTTCTGACAGCCTTTCAAGTCCGCGGTGGATGGAGTGTCTCTGACGGCGGGCGACCGGACCAGATGCCTGAGACACAAGAGGGCCCCAGGGACTGGCTACCGGACACCGGCGAACCTGGGGGCCCCATGCCTGTGTGTGTGTGTGTGTGTGTGTGTGTGTGTGTGTGTGTGTGTGTGTGTGTGTGTGTGTGTGTGTGTGTGTGTGTGTGTGTGTGTGTGTGGAATTCTGGGAAATTTCACATCACACCACTTATTTCAGAGGGTACCGTACAGTTGCAGTCAAGGCAGATGGACACACACACGCACACACACACACACACACACACACACACACACACACACACGCGCGCGCGCGCGCGCGCGCGGCACACATACACACATATGCACACACACACACACACACACAGATTGATGCTGCTGGCTAGTATAGCTTATGAAATTCCACACCTACTGGAAACAGCCCTGAAGCACTTCCTGGCGGGTCATGGCACTTTGGCTTGATGTGTGTGAAGGCAATTGCGTACATATCTGCTGTTTCTGTGGATATATCTGTGTTTGTGTAGTTCATTGCATTGTGATGTGTCCAGAGAGAGAGAAAGTGTGAGAGAGAGAGAGAGAGAGAGAGAGAGAGAGAGAGAGAGAGAGAGAGAGAGAGAGAGAGAGAGAGAGAGAGAGAGAGAGAGAGGGGGGGGGGGGGAGTGAGAGAGAGAGAGAGAGAGAGAGAGAGAGAGAGAGAGAGAGAGAGAGAGAGAGAGAGAGAGAGAGAGAGAGAGAGAGAGAGAGAGAGAGAGAGAGTCTGTTTGTGTTTGTCCTACAGTGCGGCACCAGATCCAAGCTGTCCTGACAGGCAGGCAGGTTGACACCATAATTTACTCATCAGTTCAAGGCCACTTCACAGATTGATGCATTAAGCCCCGGGCCGGGAGAGGGGCCGTCGGTGCCAGGGGCCGGGGGGGGGAGCGTCGGTGCCAGGGGAGGGGGCGTCGGTGCCCGGGGAGGGGGTCCGCGGTGCTGCTACCGAGGCTGTGTTTGCACTCAGTGGTGCCCCATCAGGGTGGTCACTCTGGATATGCTGAGCGGTGGGGGAGAGGAGGGAGAGGAGGCGCTGGGGCCTTCGGGGGAGGGGAGGAGTGATGAGCTGTCTCTGGCCTGAGAAGAGGGACGGCCAAGGGATATGACTGATTGCAGGCTGGGTCAGAGGTCAAGGCCAATGCTGAGGCCCCGGCTCTCTGGAATGGGGGCAGGGAGGGGGGCCCGGGGGCCCACAGAGGGGCACAGACAAGCACGGCAGCCTCGGGTGAAAGAGAATGAAAGAAAAGAGGGGAAAAAAGGCGCCGTTTCAAAGGGTCCAGGTTTGTGTGGTAGCCCCGTTCCCTCAGATGTTAGGACGATAGAATAGAAGCTCTCTGTCGCTCCACACGGGCACATATCTCTCCCACCAGTCCTCTCAGAAACACCCCCCAAAAGTGCTGAGATTAGTAAGACGCTTAACCCCGTTCACTACCACACTACCAAAGGGTTAACCCTTTCACTGCGACACTACGGAAGGTTAACCCTTTCACAACCACACTACAGAAGGTTAACCTTGCTCTACCACACTACAGACGGTTTAACCTTCTGCAGTGTGGTTGTGAAAGGGTTAAAGAACACCTCGCACAAGAGCAGTAAATAATGACTAGAAACGGGGTGTCGTGAAAGTGAAGTGCCTTTGGCCTCATTCACTCCATAGGAACATTGAACTCAAAACGAGCTTCATTTTACAGCTGTTTTCTTCCTCTCCTTCCCAATGCCGAGGCGGAGAAGATACATTTACATTATTTTATTTTAATAATAATAATAATAATAATAATAATTATTATTATTATTATTATTATTATTATTATTATTATTATTATTATTATTATTATTATTATTATTATTATTATTATTATTATTATTATTATTATTATTATTATTATTATTATTATTATTATTATTATTATTATTATTATTATTATCATTATTATGTTATTATTATTATTATTATTATTATTATTATTATTATTATTATTATTATTATTATTATTATTATTATTATTATTATTATTATTATTATTATTATTATTATTATTATTATTATTATTATTATTATTATTATTATTATTATTATTATTATTATTATTATTATTATTATTATTATTATTATTATTATTATTATTATTATTATTATTATTATTATTATTATTATTATTATTATTAGTTTACTTTTATTTTTTGTTCTCTACAACCAGCCCATCCAAGATATGGCACTTAACCCTTATCATAGAGGCTTCCCCAACCCCAAACAATAAAACCTACAATACCCAGAATGCTTTGTTCTTTGCTCTCCTCCTATGAGACTGTTGGTAATTTGGAATGAGGACAATGTCATTTCACCCAGTCCCTACAGTAAACCTGACCCAGTCCCTATAGTAAACCTGACCCAGTCCCTACAGTAAACCTGACCCAGTTCCTACAGTAAACCTGACCCAGTCTCTACAGTAAACCTGACCCAGTCCCTACAGTAAACCTGACCCAGTCTCTACAGTAAACCTGACCCAGTCTCTACAGTAAACCTGACCCAGTCCCTACAGTAAATCTGACCCAGTCTCTACAGTAAACCTGACCCAGTCCCTTCAGTAAACCTGACCCAGTCCAGAGGCAGAACCTGCTTTTCTTTATCATAAATCTATCAATAGAGGCCGTATTAGATCCCCAATTATCATATCATGGGGTATCATTGGAAAGCCACACTCATTGGCTACAACCCTGTGCAAAGATTTTCGAGATCGCCAAATGATTGACGGAGCTAGAGCCCCGGGAGTCGGGGGTGGTAATGTGTACTTTTGCGTACTTTGGGGCACGCCTCACATATCGGCATGTAACTCGAGAACCGCTGAACGGATTTTGTCACCTGAAAGGGCAATCGACAGGAAACAAATAGGGCTTTAATTCTATCTATATATTTGTATTAAAATAAATGCACACCCGAGCCACTAGAGGTCGGCAAAGAATTGTCCACATGTGGGCCCTTGGATGTTAAGAGGTTAATGTTTTTAAATATAGCCAAGAGTAAATACCATAACCCTATCAAAAACAGTAGTCAAAGTGTATATTTTCATTTTTACCGATGTTTTATACGATTTATCGCAAATATGAATTTATCGGAAAATGCTAATTATCGTAAAAACCGCAATGAAATGACTAAATCCAGATTTAACCCTGCCATTGGAAAGAGGAGCATTTT
>NW_028171171.1:64839-77339 GCF_963971535.1 Notolepis coatsorum
GTGTGTGTGTGTGTGTGTGTGTGTGTGTGTGTGTGTGTGAGTGATGTGTGTGTGTGTGTGTGTGTGTGTGTGTGTGTGTGTGTGTGTGCGTGTGTGTGTGAGCGAAACAAGGCATCTGTTTCATTCACTCCACTAACTTACCTTTATTGATTTTTGGGAGCATGTGAAATGTAATCACTTCATCATCTCTCTCCTCTATGAATAACATTATTATACAGATGGTTCAGATGGGCACTTCTTGTAAATGCCAGCAGTAAAACCTGAACCTACAGTAGCAGGTGAAGCACTGCATGAAAGACTTACAGTATCTCAGAAGTATCTACATTCGTCTTACCCAATAAAACCAATATAAACCAACATATCTGCATGCCATGCTGTGTAATAACAACATAGCTCATGTCACGGTCCTTTAAAATCTACCATTAAAAACCAGCGTAATGCTAGAGGACACCTGTCTCTATAACCATGAAAACCATTGGCGTCGGCATGGCTGGGTAGTGTAGAGGTCTAAGCACTAGAGTGGCTGGGTAGTGTAGAGGTCTAAGCACTAGAGTGGCTGGGTAGTGTAAACGTCTAAGCACTGGAGCGGTTGGGTAGTGTAGAGGTCTAAGCACTAGAGTGGCTGGGTAGTGTAGAGGTCTAAGCACTAGAGAGGCTGGGTAGTGTAGAGGTCTAAGCACTAGAGTGGCTGGGTAGTGTAAACGTCTAAGCACTGGAGCGGCTGGGTAATGTAGAGGTCTAAGCACTAGAGTGGCTGGGTATTGTAAACGTCTAAGCACTGGAGCGGCTGGGTAATGTAGAGGTCTAAGCACTAGAGTGGCTGGGTAGTGTAGAGGTCTAAGCACTAGAGAGGCTGGGTAGTGTAGAGGTCTAAGCACTAGAGTGGCTGGGTAGTGTAAACGTCTAAGCACTGGAGCGGCTGGGTAGTGTAGAGATCTAAGCACTAGAGTGGCTGGGTAGTGTAGAGGTCTAAGCACTAGAGTGGCTGGGTAGTGTAGAGATCTAAGCACTAGAGGCTGGGTAGTGTAGAGGTCTAAGCACTGGAGCGGTTGGGTAGTGTAGAGGTCTAAGCACTAGAGAGGCTGGGTAGTGTAGAGGTCTAAGCACTGGAGCGGTTGGGTAGTGAAGAGATCTAAGCACTAGAGTGGCTGGGTAGTGTAGACGTCTAAGCACTGGAGCGGCTGGGTAGTGTAGAGGTCTAAGCACTGGAGCGGTTGGGTAGTGAAGAGATCTAAGCACTAGAG
This sequence comes from Notolepis coatsorum, assembly GCF_963971535.1. NCBI lineage: Eukaryota > Metazoa > Chordata > Actinopteri > Aulopiformes > Paralepididae > Notolepis > Notolepis coatsorum. The sequence goes on from NW_028171171.1 coordinate 66,084, forward strand.
TGGCTGGGTAGTGTAGACGTCTAAGCACTAGAGTGGCTGGGTAGTGTAGAGGTCTAAGCACTGGAGCGGTTGGGTAGTGAAGAGATCTAAGCACTAGAGTGGCTGGGTAGTGTAGACGTCTAAGCACTGGAGCGGCTGGGTAGTGTAGAGGTCTAAGCACTAGAGTGGCTGGGTAGTGTAGAGGTCTAAGCACTAGAGTGGCTGGGTAGTGTAGAGGTCTAAGCACTAGAGTGGCTGGGTAGTGTAGACGTCTAAGCACTGGAGCGGCTGGGTAGTGTAGAGATCTAAGCACTAGAGTGGCTGGGTAGTGTAGAGGTCTAAGCACTAGAGTGGCTGGGTAGTGTAGAGGTCTAAGCACTAGAGTGGCTGGGTAGTGTAGACGTCTAAGCACTGGAGCGGCTGGGTAGTGTAGAGATCTAAGCACTAGAGTGGCTGGGTAGTGTAGAGGTCTAAGCACTAGAGTGGCTGGGTAGTGTAGAGGTCTAAGCACTAGAGGCTGGGTAGTGTAGAGGTCTAAGCACTGGAGTCTGGGTAGTGTAGAGGTCTAAGCACTAGAGGCTGGGTAGTGTAGAGGTCTAAGCACTAGACTAGGCTGGGTAGTGTAGATGTCTAAGCACTAGAGGCTGGGTAGTGTAGAGATCTAAGCACTAGAGGCTGGGTAGTGTAGAGGTCTAAGCACTGGAGCGGTTGGGTAGTGTAGAGGTCTAAGCACTAGAGAGGCTGGGTAGTGTAGAGGTCTAAGCACTAGAGTGGCTGGGTAGTGTAGACGTCTAAGCACTGGAGCGGCTGGGTAGTGTAGAGATCTAAGCACTAGAGTGGCTGGGTAGTGTAGAGGTCTAAGCACTAGAGTGGCTGGGTAGTGTAGAGGTCTAAGCACTAGAGGCTGGGTAGTGTAGAGGTCTAAGCACTGGAGGCTGGGTAGTGTAGAGGTCTAAGCACTAGAGGCTGGGTAGTGTAGAGGTCTAAGCACTAGAGGCTGGGTAGTGTAGAGGTCTAAGCACTAGAGTGGCTGGGTAGTGTAGAGGTCTAACCACTAGAGGCTGGGTAGTGTAGAGGTCTAAGCACTAGAGGCTGGGTAGTGTAGAGGTCTAAGCACTAGAGTGGCTGGGTAGTGTAGAGGTCTAAGCACTAGAGGCTGGGTAGTGTAGAGGTCTAAGCACTAGAGGCTGGGTAGTGTAGAGGTCTAAGCACTAGAGGCTGGGTAGTGTAGAGATCTAAGCACTCGCCTACAACCGCAGAGACCCAGGGTTCAAATACCGGAGTCGGCGGTACCTTAGTCAGTCGTCCCTACGAACACAATAGACAGTGGGAGGCTGGTGGGGTATGGAGTCCTGGTAGTTTGCAACAGTGACTCCTACTGGTCGGTCGGGGCTCCTGTTCAGCAGGGAGGTGGTCTGGGGGAGATAGCTTGAACCTCCTAGCTGTCAGGTGAAAATAAGTGGCTTGGCGACTGTGCATGTATCGGAGGAGGCATGTGGTAGTCTACACTCTCCCCAGACCAACAGTAGGGCAGCATGTGATAGTCTACACTCTCCCCAGACCGACAGTAGGGAAGCATGTGGTAGTCTACACTCTCCCCAGACCAACAGTAGGGCAGCATGTGGTAGTCTACACTCTCCCCAGACCGACAGTAGGGCAGCATGTGATAGTCTACACACCCTCCCCAGACCGAGAGTAGGGCAGCATATGGTAGTCTACACCCTCCCCAGACCAACAGTAGGGCAGTATGTGGTAGTCTACACTCTCCCCAGACCGACAGTAGGGCAGCATGTGGTAGTCTACACCCTCCCCAGACCGACAGTAGGGCAGCATGTGGTAGTCTACACCCTCCCCAGAATGACAGTAGGGCAGCATGTGGTAGTCTACACTCTACCCAGACCGACAGTAGGGTAGCATGTGGTAGTCTACACCCTCCCCAGACCGACAGTAGGGCAGCATGTGGTAGTCTACACCCTCCCCAGAATGACAGTAGGGCAGCATGTGGTAGTCTACACCCTCCCCAGACTGACAGTAGGGCAGCATGTGGTAGTCTACACCCTCCCCAGACCGACAGTAGGGCAGCATGTGGTAGTCTACACTCTCCCCAGACCGACAGTAGGGTAGCATGTGGTAGTCTACACCCTCCCCAGACCGACAGTAGGGCAGCATGTGGTAGTCTACACTCTCCCCAGACCGACAGTAGGGCAGCATGTGGTAGTCTACACCCTCCCCAGACCAACAGTAGGGCAGCATGTGGTAGTCTACACCCTCCCCAGACCGACAGTAGGGCAGCACGTGGTAGTCTACACCCTCCCCAGACCGACAGTAGGGTAGCATGTGGTCGTCTACACCCTCCCCAGACCGACAGTAGGGCAGCGCAACGACCAGGGGGAGAATTGACATTAACGACTAAATTAGGGGATTGGAGAAATAGGCAGGAAGAAAAAAAGAACAAAATAACACGTGGTACGCATCCACTCATCCACTGTATCAGTGAGCCATACCTCAGGCTCTCATAAACAGCTGTGGTAAATATTTACCAACTGTTTTTATTTGTGCGCCTGGAAAGGAGTGACGGGAACGCAGCTCTATGAATACGCTCCATCTGTCGTTGCTTCAACATCCAACCAACCGGTGATCTACGTTTGTGAATGTGGGCGCTTATTTTCCAGAATTTCACGGCCTGCTGGTTGTAACGGTAGCAGCTAGCATCCAGCGGCTCCTAGCGGCTAAGCTAAAGAACAAACACCATCACTATGCACCGGCAACTCTCATGGTTAACGGTAGAGAATAGGCTGGTTTTCAACACAGTTAAATTTTTCAGGAACACTGTCTTTTCGTCTCAACCTGTTTTCATATACAAACAAATTGTCAAATGCAGTGAAGTTCATTCTTATTTTACTAGGTCAGCTGATGATGGACAGATTATGTTACCACGTCCAAAATCAAATGCTTTAAAGAGGACTGTTGTTTATCGTGCCATCAATCATTGGAATAACTGCCCACTGAACATAAGTAAATTGAATAGTAAAGTGTCTTTCAAATACCACCTGAGAATGCACTACTTAAATATGTGAGCAAAATATTCTGATGTTGATAATGATGTCTACAATGTTTTACTGTTTTTAGACAATGTTACAATGTTTTTAGATAATGATGTCTACAATGTTTTACTGTTTTTAGATTATCATTGTTAATTGTGATTGTCATATGTATCTCATGTTGTTATGTTTTGTGTTTTCTGTTGTCTTTATATGTGGACCCCAGGAAGACTAGCTCGCCACTTAGGTGACAGCTAATGGGGATCCTTTTAAACAATAAACAATAAACTGGTGAGCAATGTAATTGCCCTGTGTTTCCACACGGCAGGACCTTACGGCACGGCACGCAAAGCCTGTGGTAGTGCATTCATCAAATGGGTATGATGTCATAAGACTGATTCAAATGTGTATGATGTCATGAGACTGATTCAAATGTGTATGATGTCATATGAGACTGATTCAAATGTGTATGATGTCATGAGACTGATTCAAATGTGTATGATGTCATGAGACTGATTCAAATGTGTATGATGTCATGAGACTGATTCAAATGTGTATGATGTCATGAGACTGATTCAAATGTGTATGATGTCATGAGACTGATTCAAATGTGTATGATGTCATGAGACTGATTCAAATGTGTATGATGTAATAAGACTGATCACACCCACGTGTTTTTTTCCATGTAAATTAGCGGCAACTACAAACAATTGCCAGGCTTGCTAGCCATGCGGTAGTTGATTGAACCCCATGTTTGGATAGGTTTTTCGTGGTGATCTGCTTCATTGTGTGTAGAGGTTGTTTGTAAGACAATGTGTTACCAAAGTCTGCCTCTGAATTTGAGGGAGTTTTGAATGATTTTGAAAAGCGCTAATGCCATGTGTTAGTATGTGGTTGTATCAGGTTAATATAATCTTTTCTGTCAAGTCATGGCAGGGTGTGGCGCACACCATAATGTCCCTGTGCCTGTGTTAGACATCAGTGGGCATCAGCACAAAAGCATGACTTCACTGAAGCCATAAAATGCATCGCCAGAGAACGCAACTATGTCTCCCGACAATGGCGGGTCTAGTTTTTGTCCTATGGCCCAGAGCACTCAGACAGCGCCCTATTTCAGTAAATGACAAATGTTACAATAGTTAGCGTTCATAACAGCATCCTTATCAATCATAACCACTACACACTCCTGAGATGTTTTTAGCATGCTCCAACTCCAATACAACATATATAAAATAAAGACACACTGCTGGTCACAGTGCAAGCTGCAGCAACATGCATCCATCGCAATCAATTGTCCTGGGATGGCAAATAAATGACGTTGTCAAGATCCTGGCTCCTCCTGCTCCTGGATGCCCCTGACGACGGGGCCTTTGGGAGAGCGTCCAGCAGCCAGTCAATACTCTGCTCAGAGGCTCAGAGGCACAGAGGCACGGTCTGATGAGGCCTGCGCCTTGGCAGGCATCTCTGCCAAAAGCTGTTGTACTCGGAGCAGCAGATACAGAGAAATTGAGCGTTTTATTACGCCAACGATCAGATAAAGCCGTGCCATCCAACGGAGAGTGCTTTGTGGGGGAAACCATATGCTCTGAGCGAGGTCCAACACTGTGCTGATACCATGCCAGCTGATGATACATGCACTGGTGGTGATGATAGAAGCTACGGGCAGGCTGTTCAGCTTGTGGGGTATTGATGGTGGGTGGCCCCCCCAGGTAGTGTTTTTTCTTCTTCTTCTTTTAATATATATTGTGAATCATGATAAACTAATCATTAAAAAAGTCAAGACATCGAGTCAGATATGTGTCCCAAAATGATTTCTTAAATATTTGAGAATGTCAAAATAAGAGTGTCAGCCTGATACTATGGCATACATCTATTACCAACGCGATGCCCATCAACTGGATTATTTAACATGTGATTTTCCTACTGGAAAGTACAAAGTTATACAACGATTGTCCTGTACTGTATGTGTGGTGATTAATCACATGTAATCACCATGTAATAACAACCATGTGTGAATGAGTACATGTGTATATCACATATAGGGAGGTGTAGTGGTTACGTCATTGCTGTTTCCGGCCGGTCCACCTCGCTTGAAATTGCAACGTATTTCCCCATTGCCCATTTCTAAATCGGCTCGTTTAAAACAAATAAAGCATGAACATTTGCATGGTGTACCTTTCTGTGCGTATTCATCCACAGTCTATAGCTCAACATGAAAATATTCACAATTAATCGTAGAAAAGAATCGCCGAATTTTATTTCAACCAAAAATGCTTAAACAATAATGTGAGTGATAGAAGGGAACTCATTTTGTGCAAAAATGGAAAGCTTTCCAATGTTCATGAGGCAGAATTGTTACAATAGCCGATAATACATTTTCCCAATGATAAATCCCTATACGGGTGGACCTCGCGGGCGGACCAAAGTGACGTCAGACTACACCTCCCTATTAGCAGGGGTGTTCTGGGCGCACGGGATCTGCTCTTCAACCTCGTTGTGTCCTTTCTAGAAGTAGTAGCAGTAGGAGTATACAGTATGCACATGTAGTATGTATAGGAGTATACTGCATGGAGCCAATTATGTCACTTTACAAATACCTTTGGAGCTTACTGTCCAAAGACCTCTGGAGCTCTCTCTATGTAGGTCCAATTATATGAATGCATGTGTTTAACTCACCTGTTATTGTTCCTGAGTTTGACGTGGCCCCCAGGCTCCAGGATCTGCCCGTTCTTCAGCCAGGTCAGCTGGGGCAGCGGCTCGCCCTGTGCCTGGCAAGTGAAGATGGCAGTGGTGCCAACGGGCCGCGCGATGGACTGTGGAGGCTGCACAAACTCTGCTGGGGCTGAGGGCGAGAGAGAGAGAGAGAGAGAGAGAGAGAGAGAGAGAGAGAGAGAGAGAGAGAGAGAGAGAGAGAGAGAGAGAGAGAGAGAGAGAGAGAGAGAGAGAGAGAGAGAGAGAGAGAGAGAGAGGCGTCAGGGAGAGATGCCCTGGGCCAAGCCTTCCAGACTGGTATTACATTATTAATTAAAAAACTAGCCGCCTTGTTGAGAGAGAGGGAGACAGAGATTAGGGTGAGATTATTCAGATCTCAACGTGAAGCGCTGATGTTCTACGGAGCGACTAACGCCGAGGTATTAGACGCAACATAATGTCACAAATCATCATCATGCCTGGGATCAGATCAAGAGGATTAGAGGAGACATCAGATCGTTATGGAGACGACGGAGGGAGAGGAAGAAATAAATAAGAGAGAGCGAGAGAGCGAGATGAGGGGAGGTGAAAAATGCTTGAGAGGGGGGGATGCTTGAGAAGCATTAACAACGGCGCTGATGCAACGAGGTGTCGCTGGGTTCAAAACCAAGACGTTTCAGTGCAAAGTAAGTGGTGCAATTTGTAATCCTCCTCTCCTCCTACTGCCCCATCCTCCTCTCCTCCTCCTGTTCCATCCTCCTCTCCTCCTCCTGCCCCATCCTCCTCTCCTCCTGCTGCCCCATCCTCCTCTCCTCCTGCCCCATCCTCCTCTCCTCCTCCTGTTCCATCCTCCTCTCCTCCTCCTGCCCCATCCTCCTCTCCTCCTGCTGCCCCATCCTCCTCTCCTCCTGCCCCATCCTCCTCTCCTCCTGCTGTTCCATCCTCCTCCTCTCCTCCTCCTCTCCTCCTCCTGCCCCATCCTCCTCTCCTCCTGCTGCCCCATCCTCCTCTCCTCCTGCTGCCCCATCCTCCTCTCCTCCTGCTGCCCCATCCTCCTCTCCTCCTGCTGCCCCATCCTCCTCTCCTCCTCCTGCCCCATCCTCCTCTCCTCCTCCTGTTCCATCCTCCTCTCCTCCTCCTGCCCCATCCTCCTCTCCTCCTGCTGCCCCATCCTCCTCTCCTCCTCCTGCCCCATCCTCCTCTCCTCCTGCTGCCCCATCCTCCTCTCCTCCTGCTGCCCCATCCTCCTCTCCTCCTCCTGCCCCATCCTCCTCTCCTCCTGCTGCCCCACCCTCCTCTCCTCCTCCTGCCCCACCCTCCTCTCCTCCTCCTGCCCCATCCTCCTCCTGCCCCACCCTCCTCTCCTCCTCCTGCCCCACCCTCCTCTCCTCCTCCTGCCCCATCCTCCTCTCCTCCTCCTGCCCCATCCTCCTCTCCTCCTCCTGTTCCATCCTCCTCTCCTCCTCCTGCCCCATCCTCCTCCTCTCCTCCTCCTGCCCCATCCTCCTCTCCTCCTGCTGCCCCATCCTCCTCTCCTCCTCCTGCCCCACCCTCCTCTCCTCCTCCTGCCCCACCCTCCTCTCCTCCTCCTGCCCCATCCTCCTCTCCTCCTGCTGCCCCATCCTCCTCTCCTCCTCCTGTTCCATCCTCCTCTCCTCCTCCTGCCCCATCCTCCTCTCCTCCTCCTGTTCCATCCTCCTCTCATCCTGCTGCCCCATCCTCCTCTCCTCCTGCTGCCCCATCCTCCTCTCCTCCTCCTGCCTCATCCTCCTCCACTCCTCCTCTCCTCCTGCCTCATCCTCCTCCTCTCCTCCTCTCCTCCTCCTGCCCCATCCTCCTCTCCTCCTGCCCCATCCTCCTCTCCTCCTCCTGCCCCGTCCTCCTCTCCTCCTTCTGCCCCATCCTCCTCCTCTCCTCCTCCTCTCCTCCTCCTCTCCTCCTCCTGCCCCATCCTCCTCCTCTCCTCCTCCTCTCCTCCTCCTCTCCTCCTCCTGCCCCATCCTCCTCTCCTCCTCCTGCCCCATCCTCCTCTCCTCCTCCTGCCCCCGTCCTCCTCTCCTCCTCCTGCCCCATCCTCCTCCTCTCCTCCTCCTCTTCCTCCTCCTGGCCCCATCCTCCTCCTCTCCTCCTCCTCCTCTCCTCCTCCTCTCCTCCTCCCTGCCCCGTCCTCCTCTCCTCCTCCTCTCCTCCTGCCCCATCCTCCTCTCCTCCTGCCCCATCCTCCTCTCCTCCTCTCCCTCATCCTCCTCTCCTCCTCCTGCCCCATCCTCCTCTCCTCCTCCTCTCCTCCTCTCCTCCTGCCCATCCTCCTCTCCTCCTCTCCTCATCCTCCTCTCCTCCTCCTGCCCCATCCTCCTCTCCTCCTCCTCTCCTCCTCCTCTCCTCCTCCTGCCCCATCCCTCCCTTCCTCCTGCCCCATCCCTCCTCTCCTCCTCTCCTCATCCTCCTCTCCTCCTCCTGCCCCATCCTCCTCTCCTCCTCCTGACCCATCCTCCTCTCCTCCTCCTGCCCCATCCTCCTCTCCTCCTCCTGACCCATCCTCCTCTCCTCCTCCTGCCCCATCCTCCTCTCCTCCTGCCCCATCCTCCTCTCCTTCTCCTGCCCCATCCCTCCTCCTCTCCTCCTCTCCTCCTCCTGCCCCGTCCTCCTCTCCTCCTCCTGCCTCATCCTCCTCTCCTCCTCCTGCCTCATCCTCCTCCTCTCCTCCTCTCCTCCTCCTCTCCTCCTCCTGCCCCGTCCTCCTCTCCTCCTGCCCCGTCCTCCTCTCCTCCTCCTGCCCCATCCTCCTCTCCTCCTCCTGCCCCATCCTCCTCTCCTCCTCTCCTCCTCCTGCCCCATCCTCCTCTCCTCCTCTCCTCCCTCCTCTCCTCCTCTCCTCCTCTGCCCCGTCCTCCTCCCTACCCAGCTGGAAGCCCACGTCTCATTAGTATAATAACTTATTAGCTCTAAGTGGCTCGCTGTACTCAGCGGTAAAGACGGCACCAGGTAATCTAACTCAAACACTCATTACCTTCAGCCGGTGTTCCAGCAATTACTCTTCTTGTTTGAGCTGCCGGATGGGAGCTAGCGTACCGCTAACCGCACACTCAGCTGTCCCGCCAGTGCACACACAACCACACACACGCACGCACGCACGCACGCACGCACGCACGCACACACACACACACAAACACACACACACACACACACACACACACACACACACACACACACACACACACACACACACACACACACACACACACACACACACACACAGAGACACACACACACAGAGACACACACACACACACGCACGCACACGCACGCACTAAGGAGTTAACAATGAACGGGATAACTTCAGTCATGTAATGTCGATAATAACTTAAACTTTAAAGACAATTACAGTCAGGGCACGCAAGGCGCTGTTGCGGCTAAGTGTGTTCGGAGTGGTCTGCGCGCAAGGTGACGTTATTACCGTTTGCCGCGCCTCCATTAGTTACATCGCAAGCCGACTATATTAACCACACTTTATAAACCGAGCCACCTGGTCCTGCAGGTTAGCCGCTTATATCGGACGCCATACATCTACATCACAACACCCTCTGTCCTCGTGGAACGGGTTTAACAGTAGAATCCTCTCCACTTCTTTCCGTCTCACTGCCCGTGATTAGTCGCACCCTATAGCCTCCTTAATTACGCATGTCATTTGGTATTTTGTTTTGTATAATGACATCTTTTTGGCCATTTTGAACTCGCTAAAAGGTTCAAACGACAACCTGGCGGTTAATGGGAAAATGTCACACTTTGAGGAATATGGTCAAATCTCTGCAATTGTTAGACTACTTCTGTCTTTGATCTACAAGTGATGTCGTGTAACTAATCAAATCAAATCAAATGTATTTGTAAAGCCCGCAAATCACACGTTAATGTCGGTGATAGTAGTGTTGCTATGGATAATCGATGGGTGGAGAATAAAACAGGCGAAATAGTTGGTATGTATGAACATATACGTGTAATAAAACACAAATATGTATTATGCAATAGCAACTGGGGTACATTTAAATAGATAGTCAAGTCAAGTCAAGTACATTTTATTTATATAGCACATTTCCAGGCAGCGGCAGCTGGCACCAAAGTGCTTCACAGGCAGGTTGATAAAAACAAAATAATACGATGCAAGATATAAAATTTAAAACACAGTAAAGCAATGAAAGTAATAAAAACAGGTAGGACACAGTAAAACAAAGAGGATAGAAGGGCCAGGGGTCTAGTGGTGATTCAGTGGGGGGGAAGGCCAAGGAGAACAGGTTTTTAAAAGTGATTTAAAAGCCTGCACGGTCTGGGCGGCCCGTACGCTGAGGGGGAGGCTGTTCCACAATCTAGGCGCTGCGGTGGAGAAGGCTCTGTCTCCCCTAGTCTTGAGCCTATAGTTCTAGGCACCACCAATAGCAGCTGGTCAGCTGATCTGAGGGATCGGTGGGGGGTGCGGTGGTGCAAGAGCTCGGATAGATAGGGAGGAGCCGTGCCATTTAGTGATTTAAAAACATTTAGGGCTAATTTAAAATCTATTCTAAAACGAACAGGTAGCCAGTGGAGCGAGGCCAAAACTGGGCTGATGTGCTTGTGTTTTTTTGTTTTGGTGAGGAGGGGCGGCGAAGCAGGGATAGAATAGAGCTAAGAACAACAACAGAAGATATCCTATATAATAATAATAATAATAATAATAATAATAATAATAATAATAATAATAATAATAATAATAATAATAATAATAATAATAATAATAATAATAATAATAATAATAATAATAATAATAATAATAATAATAATAATAATAATAATAATAATAATAATAATAATAATAATAATAATAATAATAATAATAATAATAATAATAATAATAATAATAATAATAATAATAATAATAATAATAATAATAATAATAATAATAATAATAATAATAATAATAATAATAATAATAATAATAATAATAATAATAATAATAATAATAATAATAATAATAATAATAGATTCAATTTGTACCGCACTTTATGTTTGTGAAAATCTCAAAGTGCTACAAAGGTAAAATGTTAAATGAATAAAAACAATTAAAATGAATAAAACAACCAATGAAAATGCCTAACATCTAAAAATAAAAGTAACAATTAAATTAAAAGAATATTTCAGGCAAAGGCCTTGTTAAAAAGAAAGGTATATCCTATTCTCATCTCGCTAGTGATATCTGTTGCTCCCCGCTGCCTCATTCGTATCGATCTCCGACCTCTCTGCTTCATCTGGCTTTTAATATATATATATTTTTGGAGCTGTACATAGCCATCTTTGTTATTTAAAATGTTTATAGTATAATATCTACATCCATATCCATATTTTAGTAATCTTATTTTATTCTATGCTAAATGTATTGTATTTTTATCTTATTTTATCTGCACTGCACACTTTTATAACTGTATATAGTCATCTTTATTTTAGTCATCTTATTTTATTCTATGCTAAATTTATTGTATTTTTATCTTATTTTATTATTAAGAATCTATCTTATTAT